>NC_043700.1:49656761-49663760 GCF_006229205.1 Suricata suricatta | reverse complement strand
TCGTTTGATCTGGATCCCTGGCCACGCCTTTTGGCCCTGGGAGGCCCCAGTCCAACTGTTTGTCTTCTTCCCTGGTTCGCACTTAACCGGAGACCTTGCCTCATCCTTTCCTTCCCTCACATCTCTGTAGACCTCTTATTTCCGTTGTCCCTTTCGCCTGTTTCCCAAGGTAACCAGCGGCTAGCGCTTTTTATCTGCACCCCAGCTCGCCTCCTGGGAGGGAACCTTCCTTCTTCCAAGCTGGTTTTGCACTCGGTTTTGTCCCCCGGTGAGACATCTTCCCCTCTTCCCCCGTCTTCCCTCCGCAGTGGCCTATGTGGGGCCCTGTGCAAAAAACCCCCCTCTCTGCCTCTCCTTTTAACAGTCCTTTATTCCACGCCCCCTCCCCCCTGCAATCCCATCCCCTGCAAATTGACTCCAAACCACTGCCCTCCTTGAAGGAAAATGACTTTTTCTTTCTTTCTTTTTTTTGCTAGATTAGACGTACCCTTTTCTTGGTGACAGATAAAATTGTGTAGTATATGATGGGTGTAAGCGTTTGTTTTTTAACTCTCATCTCCAGAAAGTCAATTAGCCACCTGGATTCCAAATCTGGAGGAACATTGTTTTTGATACCTAGACCAGTGCGTTGGTGATTTATGTTTACCCAAGCCCAAGCTTGGCCCTGCGGCCCTTTCCTCTTTTGTAAATTTCCCCTGTGCCTGGTGAAAACCTCGCAAACCACTTGCATATGTTCTTTTTGCTACCCACCTTAAGTGACTTAACTAAGGAAATGATCCCATTAAAACCTTGGTCAGTCTGTGCCCTCCAACTTAAAAACTTGCGTGTTTTCTGGAAACTGAGTTTGTAAGTAAACATTTGCAAGAGAATCAAATCTTACCTGAGGCTAAATTACCCAGAGCTCTTCAGGTACTTTGCTTCTGTGAGAAGGCATTTTGCCCAGATTGCCTTGAGTCCTGCACGTAGTAGGAGGTTTTATGTGCTCTGTATTTCAGTTACCTGAGATGTACTTAGGTTAACTGAAGTAGTCATTGTCTTTTGAATTGTTTGTCCAGATGTCTCTTTATAGTTTTAGGTAAAGACGGTTCAGAGAGCATGGGATTGAATTAAGTCAAATCATGAAAGTGACTGCAAGAACTTTGTCCTGTAGAATTTATAGGCAGACTCAGGATGGGAGACCTGTGAGTGGTTCTTGGTTTTTCTGGTACTTCTAGGCTTGTTTACTGGTGTTCCTAGATTGAACCTAGCAATCCTTCTTCCCAGCCTTACTCCTTCTTCCCAGCCTTACTCGTTTGCAAATAATTGGTTTCCTGCTGATAAGTTTTTAAGAAAGGGTTGGTGGGATAAAATAGAGGAACAAAATAATGATTGATTTAACTTTTAGCAATTTTGAGTGTAGCGTGGGGGGAGTAAAATTTTGAAATATGTTTTGAATTTGAAATCTAAATCTAAAAACATCCCTGAACACCCAAATCCGTATTTAATCGAAGTTAGTGCATTTGATACTGGGTTTACTTTTTTTGATTTCTTGCAGGTTGCTAAGATGCAAAAGAGGGACAAGCAGTATGGGGAAGAGAAAGCTTTTGAAATACTAGTAAGAAGAAACAGCATATATTTAAAAACTAGGTTTTTGAGCAAGCCAAAGTTCCCTATCTTTCCCTGTCTCTGACTCCCAAGTGAAGACAGTCAGAATCTTGGTGTCATGTAAAGATCTTGACAGAATTGTTTTTAATGTAATCCATCCTACGTATTTATTAGTAGTAAGCTTTGGGGACCTAATGGAATTGGGAGTTCAACTTCACAAATTTTTTAGGGCAACTTTTCCCCCATTGACCTCAATCCTGATTGCATTTGGGCGAAAAAGTCCATATTTTGGAACAAACTAAAAAGTACATTTTAGGTGGAATTTTAGGCTTTTATAGTTGTTTAAAATAGGGTAGGATATATCTTTCCCAGATCTTCCTTGAAGTTTATAAGATTTGCAGTGGTGTATGTATTTCAGAAAGATGCCTATGATTTTACTGTTTAAATCTTTTTTCAAGATTAGAATATGTGTCTAAATATTTCATAAAGTTTTGAAAGTATAAAGTACTAAAAGATACTCAGCTAAGTTATTTATTCCAGTGTGGCTGTACTTCAGAAGAAATATTTGCTGGTGAAGGATTTTATTTATTTTTAATTTTTTTCAGTAAGCTTGTTTGAAATATTCGAGGAGCAAGGTCTCCTCTTTACTACTTGCTAGGCATGTGGTCTGCATGCAAATGATTCATATGAAAAGCTTTAGAGAAAAGTTTTTATCTTTTTTTTGTTTTAGTTTCTGGGCAAACAGTTACGAATTAGTGTGTATAAACATACATCACCTCAGAGTTTACTGCAGAGTTTTGGGGTTACAGTTGTCCCCTTAATTATGTTTGCTATTTAAATTTTGCTATTTCATGTGGTCATGTGACAAAAAGGGTAAGGCCTCGGACTGATTTGGGCTACGTTTCTAAGAAACATGTTGTACGTTGTTAGAACTGATTCCATTAAACCATGAATACCTGTCTCTTCACATGCTTTTTTTTTTAATGTAAAATTATTGGACCCTTGCTTGAACAGATCTCCGTGGTAATTTAAGAGAATTTAGTTTTCCTTGATAGGATGATAAACTTCAATGTGTGATGCCTTTCCCGTCAAGATAGAAAATACTTGATAGCTCTTTCACCAAATGACTTTACGGAATATAAGAAAATATTTTTGGCTAGGCCAAAATTGGAGCATGGAAAAATTGTTGTGGGATGATTTGGTTTCATGAACCTCCTTCTGCAGAGTTTTAGTGTGTGATTAAGGTCTACTTCATGGATGCTTTACTCTCACTAATGACTTAACATGTAACTTAACAGTGTAGCTTTATGTGCTCTGTTTTTCAGGTGCTTTCCCCAAAGATAGAAGGTATATGAGTCACTCATAACAAGAATATGAGTCACGCCAGGCTTCAGTTTAGTAAAAGTGTTGTTATTAGAAAGTGTGATCATTTTCTTAGAGGGTTACACCTTAGGAACAGTTTGATTTAGTTTGCATATTTGCACTGTTGTGTGTAAGTGTTTTCCTTCAGGATATCAGCCTTCCTTTGCTTTCGTGCTACCTTTAGAGGGTGTTTAGTGTTTAGCAGTTCTCTGCAGTCACAAGCAACAGTTATTTGAAATTTCATCTCATGTCATGATACTGCAGCCAATCATTAATCTCCCTGTTTGTTTTCATGCGTGTGTTTACACCTTTTCTTTTTCACAAAATAGAAGAAGAATTTATGTAAAATCTTAATAACGTTTGCCATTTTTAAAGTATCAGCCGTCCTTTCTCTTGGGAGATGGTGTGGGGTAGAGGGTTACCTTCAAGGGAGAAAAAGAGCAAAGTGTTTCACATATTATAATGGCCCCATCCATCTATGAACAGTTAAAAGCTTTGTGTGTTTTGCAGTTTTTCTGGTTTTAAGACTGACTGAATGTAGGGAACACAGCTCTTAATCAGCAGCAAATGTCACTAGGCTGGTGAAGATGCTTTTTTCATTACTCCTTCTTCCCTCCGCCCCAAATATATAGGGATACTTAGCATTTTAAGGGCCTTTGTTCTTGTTGACTCTTCTAGAATGTTGGTTCTTAACTCTGGCTGAGAATAGAACCTACTACAGCTTTAAAAAAGAAGATAATGCTTAAGGTCCCAGCGTGGAACCCAAGCAACCTTACTTTTAGAAGCTCCACAGGTGATTACATGGGCAGCCAGGCTTGAGGGACACTTTTAGAATTGTTTCAGCTTACTCATTTGGAGATTGTTTGTTGGATTTGTGTTCGTAAGAACTGACGGAACAGTTGGGAGTGGAATGATGTAGTACTATGAAGTTTGGTTCCTGGACCTCCTGTAACAAAAAAGACTTTACCTTGGAAACAGTATCTAAAAAAGTACCTGGAGCTGTTGCTGGTACATGCACTTAAGGTACTCTTGTTTTTGTTTTTTTGAGTCCAGTACGGGTCGTCTTTAAAAGGATTTCTAAATTGAAATGTACTCTTGACTAAATGTAAACCGCTTCTATACTTTTGTGTGATTTGGATAGTACTTTTATGATTATGTTGCATATAAAAGGTATATTACTTTTAACTTTAAAACGAATCTCTAGTAGGCTTGAGGTAAACATAACTGGGCTTACAAGGGGTATTGGACTAAGTGATCTATGATGTTCCTCTAGCTCTAAGAGTTTGTGATTTAAGATGGAAATATTACCTTGCAAATAAGGAAATTTCATTCGTATGGGGCCCGAATACCAGTCCTGTCAAATGAAGATTGTGTGTGTGTGTGTGTGTGTGTGTGTGTGTGTGTGTGTGTAGGTAGGGGGCTTTACATATCTGCTTATTACTAGATGGGAATCTAAATATTTTTTTTAAATGCATTACATTTTATCCATAAATTGAATGGAATTCTGTTTCAAAAGAAAGTGTCGACAATTAGAACAATGTGTGGCTGACAGAGGAATTAGGTAAATAGGTAGTGAAGCAGAATAAGGAGTGAGGTGAATAATAAGGCATTTCTAATAGTAAAGCATTTTTAATCCATGAAGGGGAAAAGGATGATTTCACAAATGATATTGGGGCAAGTGACTACCCGGTTGAGAAGAATTGATCTCTACCTTACATAACAAAGAGTCTAGAAGAATTAAATATGTAAACATAAGATATTAAACCCCCCAAAGAACATACAATAATAAAAAAATCATAGAAATGCATGATTCGTAGAAATTATATATTTAGATAAAGAGCTACTTCCTCGAGAGAGACTATGAAGAGAGCCATCTCTGAAAATTATTTCTCATTTTTGAAAGAATAGAAACAGTAAAACTTGACATTTAAAGGTAATTTTTCAAGGGAAGGTGATGCAAAAAATGGCATGCATTGAGTAACATTGCAACTAGTGATGAAGGATAGTATTTCCAGAATGATCCAGAAACAAAGCATTAAATTCGACGTTATAGAAATCTAGCATTCTGGAAATCTAGTAGGCACATGTCAGAAATCACAGGCAGTTCATTTCTGTCTCTTAACAATACATGCTTTGATTTTGCAAACTTTATCCAAAGGTCATTTCGTTGGGCTTCTGTAACTGATAAATTCTGGACTATTGCAAAGATTCTTTGGGATTCAAAACTAATCCATGTCTTTTGTATTGGCATTTTCACCCTGGGCTGGTAGCTTTATGGTGTTACTTCTGCAAACAAGTTTATGGCTAAAACTTTAGTTTACTCCCCATGATGTTCTGTTTACCTACTTTTTTCTAGTTAGAATTCTGGATTTCTTATTTGTTTCTGAACAAGTTAAAAATTTTAAAAATGTCATGAATATACAATCTCATTTAAAAAGTTCAGTGACTTTTTACATTTGCCTAAAGACAATTCACTACTTGTTGTTATTGGAGATTATTTTTTTTAAAGGACAGGACATATATAATATGGTATACAGGGGACACTGTATATTGGAGTTAAGAAGTCTGGTTTAGCATTCTACAAGTTAGAGAAAAAAATCTCTGGCTTCAATTGTCTCATATTTATCAAATGAGTTAAAGTTAATGATCTCTAAGGTCTCTTAAGTTTTAAAAAGTTTGTTATGATGATAGGTATTAACACTCTGAAGTTTTCAAGAAACAATTTCATGCTCTAGTTTGAGCAATTAAAATATTTTAAAATGCATAGGTTTCCTAGGAACTGCTTTGAAATTTTACCATGTGTTACTTGGATATACTAAACACATTCTCGTTATTTTCAATAGCTTTGCTGCCTGTAGAGGCATTTTTATCTCTCTGTAGTTAAAGTTAAAATTTATAACAGATTAGACTTTCTAAGAAATGTGCTAATGCTGGTTTATTAGTAATTTTGTGAATTTGCAATTTCAGCTAGTATTCACATCTTTTAAAGTTCATTTTTTGTAGTCTTCAGTTTTAAATTTTCTTATCATTAGATTAAGCTAAAGCAATGCATATATTCAAGTTCTGTATTTCGAAGGTTTTCCGGATTGTTTATTAAGATTAATTTTTTTTATTGGGGAGGAACTTCAAAATCACCTACTTCAATGTATTATTTGATATGTATATTCTAACTTTGAAAAGTTAGTGTTTGTAATTATTATTAGTAATAGTAGCTTCTATGTCAGTTGTGAGCTCTTTTGGGAAATAATTCTAAGTGAATTTTGGTTTTGATATTCTTAGATTAAGGTATAGGTACTTTTTTGGTTCTAGTTGTGTTTCCCGGTTTTGCTTGGAGGACTCGGTGAATATGTTACAATGATGCTGAGACATTTCTACATTAAGATTCAACTTCAGATTTTTCTTTTCTGTATGTCTAATGTGTATATGCTTCTATATTACATTGTTTTTATCCATTTTAAAACAAACCACCAGATCGATAAGGTATTTTACATATTGCTAACAAAGTTTCTCATTTATCACTTTTACCTTAAAATATCAGTTTTTAAAATAACTTTTTTAATTGAAAAATAATTGACATACTATCTTTCATTAATTTCAGGTATACAACATAGTAATTTAATATCTCTGCTGTATATTACATGTCATATTTATTTTATAACTGGAAGATTGTGCTTCTTAATCCTCTTTACCTATTTTGTCCATCACCACACCCCTCTCCCCCCTGGCAACCATCAGTTTGTCCTCTGTATCTGAGTTTTTTTCTCTTTTGCTTTTTAGATTCCACATTATAAGTGAAGTCACTGACTTATTTCACTTAGCATGGTACCTCATAGGCCCATCCATATTGCAAATGACAAGATTTCATTTTTTTAAAAAAAATATTTAAAATTAAGTTTTATTTATTTAATCAATCATTCAATCTCTACACCCAGCCTAGGTCTCAAACTCATGACCCCCTGAGATCAAGAGTCACATGCTCTTCCCACTGAGCCAGCCAGGCATCCCAAGGTTTCCTTTTTTATAACGGGGTGATATGCCACATCTTGTTTTTCC
>NC_043700.1:49623898-49656661 GCF_006229205.1 Suricata suricatta | reverse complement strand
TTTTTTAATTGGAGTGTTTGTTTATTATTAGTTTTTAAATACTGACTTATGAGTTCCTTATGTAGTTCACATGTTAACCCCTTACCGTATATATCATTTGTGACTATTTTCTCCCATTGCCTTTTCATTTTGTTGGTTGTTTCCACTGCTGTGTAAAAAGCCTTTCAATTTGATGTAGTACCATTTGTTTTGTACAAAACCTTTTTAGTTTGTTGTAGTCAAAACCTTTGAGTGCAGTATTTTGGTCTTTTTTTTTTTTCTAGTTGTGAGGGTGCCATTTCTGTTTTATTTTGGTTATCAATTTGTAGACTATATAGACTATAGACTGTGTGCTCATTACCCATTTCTAGGAAGAAATTTGAATATTCAGTTCACAGAAAGGTAACCAAGATTCCTTTACGGCACTCTTGGGAGGTAGAGTTGATAATTAATGTTTACCGTGGGGAGATGCTCTCAAGGAACCATAGACATAAAATAGAAATCTCTGACTGTTATGCCCCCTTTTTAGTCCCTCTTAAATATACTGGACACTGGAAAAAAATGGAAAAAAAAATATACTGGACACATGAAGAAAGATGGCAGAAGTGAGGAAGATAACAAATCCATGGCTTGGGAAGCCTGCCAGTAAGATAGAGCTGGCGTGGAATTGAGAACCCATGCTCTTCCACACACCAGACACGCTCTACTCTCTCTATCCTGTTGTGTTTCTTAGAGCGGTCAGAGAACCTGCATTTTAGGAGAGGACCCAGGGCTACTTGAATGCAGATTTATGGTCCCACTAAATGGGCATTTATGGGCTTAAGGAATTAGAGTCTTATGGGTTTGGGCCAGGGAATGTGTATTTTTCTTAGTCTTCTTTATGGAAACTTTAAAGCACACAGAGAGAGGTAGAATAGCATATTCAACCCCTGTTAACATCTGCCTGGTATCAGTAATGAACATAGATATCTTTGTCATGCTTGTGTATCTAACATACTATGAGGTGGCACCTCTCTGTACTTCAAATACTAAATAATTAGAATAATTCTACCTAGCTATAGTACCATTATTCCATCTAAGAAAATTAATAATTTAGTGATTCCATAATTTTATAGAATCATGTAATAGCTGCTTAGATTCACATTTGCCCATTTGTCCCCAACAGTTTCTTTTATAGGTTTTTTTCCCCCCGCCAAATAGGGATTTAATCATTATTCATGCATTGCTTTTGTTTCTGTTACTCTAGAACAATTTTCTTTACATTTTTTTCTTCTCATGACACCGACTTTTGCGGACTCTAGGCCACTTCTTAAATGTTCTGTATTTTGCCTAATTGTTTTTTCCACATATCATCTGAGCTCTGTGTTTTCTGGGTAGACTTTGAGGTGCAGCTATCTAGGGGTGTGATTTTTTTCAGGATATAGATTTTTGTCAAAATACTGCTTTCTACTTCCTTCTTGTATCCTATCAGTAGGCACATGGCACTTGGTTTGTTGGCATTGTCAGTGATGGTAGGGCTTATCTCTTGGTTAAGATTCTGATTGCCAGATTTTTCTATTTAAGGGTATATATATTTTCCCTTTCGTAACCAGTAAATCACTTGTGGGGTAATACTTTGGCAAGATGTCAGTGTTGTTTCCTAGCAACCTTTTACCTGTTGCCATTAGCAGCCAGTGAGAATCCTTGCTTGTTATCAATTATGACATTGTTGGTGGGAGGTGGGATCTGTATTTTCAACAAGCTCCTCAGTAATTCTTACCTGGGAGCCTTTGCCCTAGTGGAATCAGTACCTGAGAATAAAAAAAAAGAAATTCTGTCCTGAAGAAGTGAGTATGAATCTAGGCCCTGATGGGTTTTCAATGGGTTGTCAGTAAGCAAAGTTTAAACTTCATGTTAGTTTTGGAGGAATAAAAGTGTTCTCATGTGTTTCTCATATGTAATAGCAATAAATCAAGGTAAGGACTAACACAGGTAGCATTAACTATTAGTAAGCATGACTTAAAGTAGAGTGGTATAAAGAGGCGTATAGAAATTACTAAGGAGGAAAGGCAACTATATTGGATACTCTGTTTTTGCTAATATGGTCTCATTTAAATTTTCGTGCTCATAAGTTTTTGTGCTCATTACAGATGAAATGGATTTAGGGAGGTTAAGTAATCTGATGTGGCTGGTAACTAACTGGTGGAGAAAGGTTTTGAAGGCAGATATCATTGATGGCAAAACTTGTGCAGGTTTCTTCATCAGACTTCTCTGGTAATGATCAGAAGGCTCTTCTCACTAATTACTTTGTTTTACTTTGGGACTTTGCTGTTCAGCTTATTGAAAGTGGAGATAAGATATTTTTGAACCACTGGGGACTCTTGATGTAAAGCTAGGGTCCTTTGAGATCTCTCATTTCTAGTCTAATGTATTGAACTCTGAGAAGAGTAGGGTAGGCTTATGACTCTTAGTTGATTGTAACTGCTATTGTGATTCAAGCAGCTGAGTAGTACTGTTAGGTCTATATCTTTGGGAAGTTATTTTCTGTACTTCACCCTAATCTCTTTCGTCGGGTAGATGATCCTTCCAATACTGTGATTTCCACATTACAGAAAGGAGTAAGTAGGGTTGACCATACCCTTGGCCACTCTTTAGTCTTGCAGCTGTCACCTACAGGCTGCACCTGTATGTTGGATCTTTGGTGACCTGAGAGCAGCAGCTCTTTTAAGATTTCCTAAGATTATGAAGCAGTTGTTTCCAGACTTTGGCTATGCATTGAATCACCTGAGGAGTAGGGTATTTGGATACTACCATAACAGATTAGGATCCATTAGACCTGAGAGGTCCTTGGAATCTATTTTAAAAGCCTGTGTTTTCACAAAGGTCCCCCAGCAGTGCACAGAGATGAGAACCACAGTTGTATATATAGGCTGACTTCTGCCAATATTTGCAATGGTAGTTCTCAAGGAGAAGGAGTTTCTGTTAGATCATTTGGAAAGTTTTTATAAAGCTGAGCACTGGGCATGCCAGATTTAGAGGGATGGACCATACGGAGGAAGCTGTAGTGATGATTTTAATGGATTGCACCCGTGTTTAAGCAATCTTTGATTTGACCTTACTCTTAGTTGGAATGGGTTGGTGAAAATGTGTATGAATCAAATAGTAGCAAGGTTTCCCATATGGATTCCCATAGCCTAAGATTTAGGAGATTGTAAAGACATTTAACTTTAAAACTGTATGGTTTATAATTGAATATTTCTTTGATTCAGAAGCTTCTTTGGATGTTGAAGTACTTAAGGGTCATTATTAACACAAATTACCACTCTTCGTGTTCCAGAAGTGACAAGTTAGAGGCATTTTATTGTGTTGGGGAGATTGATATTCAACCCAGAGTGAATTTCATATCTCAAATTTTTAGAAATGTTGTATATGTTGAAATCAGTACTAAGGGTAGGATCCCTAAAAAAGAAATCAGTGAAATGAAAGAGAAGTGACCTAAAAGATATTAAATGGGTGTCATTACAGAAAGGAATGAAGAAAGCAGAGAAAAAAAATGATTTAACTACAGTTTACTTGACGGATTTGTGAGCAGAGGGTGAATAACGGGGTAGGGGGGTAGGGAAGGGGACCGGAAGGGGTCATGGGGTATTTTACTCTGTTACTCCATGTTGGTAGGCTATATCAGTACAGTAGATCATCAAGGCAACCTAAAATCTGCACACACCAAAGTAACGTCCCTCAGGATTCCATCTGGGAATGTAGTGTGGCAATGGTGAGGAAATGGAGGCTCCTTGGAAGTTTGGGGTCAGAAATCCTAGTTGGGGCAATGGCTGGGAGAGATGGGACACAGAGAGTAAGGGCAAGCACTGTGTAGACCGGATTGGATCCTCTGATTTTGGGTCGAAATGAGCAAAATTCCCACATCTGTCATTTTGCTTAGTTATAAGGAATGCAGCTTTGGGGGGAGCCACTTAAATAGTAGTTACAAATAGCCTTGTATGTTCAGGATGCTGCCATTTTGCCTTCTTTAAGGCAGCTTTCATGAAAGGTGACCCTTGGAGGAACAGATTATGCCTTCTAAAAAAATTATATTTTCAAAATTTAAGCAGTTTCGAATGCTTGGACTAGACCTAGTGTGTGGTGGTGTGCCTTTGGATTGGAAGAACAGAAGTTACCTAAAGGGTTTATTACTCTGTTTGCAGACTAAACATCAGTTGTTAAGGCAAAGCTGAAGTTAAAAGTAATTATATTGTAGATTTGGAAAAATAGAGAATTAGAATATGTTTGTAGCATTTATGGACTATATGGCTTCCACTGTTTGGATAAGGACTACATAGTTTTTAGGTAGGTTTTTAGGAGGTAGTCGTGGATGACTAAATAAGATGGTGTTTGTCAGGCTGCTAAAGGATTTGGAATGGGGACCCACTAGGTTGGATTGTGTCATTTTGCGTGTTTGCTTGACATGTGCAGTTCATGATCTCAATTTGTAATATGCTCATACCTAATGTAATGTGATCTATACATTCCTAAAAAACCTCTCATTCTGCAAAATCACCCACTAAAACTAATGGCTGTGGGGAAAAAATAGGATTAAGGTTAGACTACTTTAAAACTATGTAACTTTGTAACCAGAGCACTAGCAAAAACAATGTGAATCCAGATAAAAATACCAGCACAGTAGTATGGATGACATTTGTACTCCCTGCCAAGATGCTTCTAGGTCTTATTTTATCCTGGGACATGTGTTTGTTTGATATGTAGGTTCTTGTCGCTGTTAGCTTCTATTGGAGGCCTGTTGCACCATAATTAAAGTTCTGACGTAAGCTGTAGCCTTCCTGGGTGTCCACAGCATCACACGGTAGTGAAGAGCAGAACGGGTCCTCAAACCAGTGAAGCAGCCACTCCTGTTTGTGCCAAAGACTTTGGTAAGATTCTCAACCCCTGCTTTTCCTAAAGTCTTCATTTGTGTTTCCTTCTAAGTCTTTCTCGTTGCGAAGAGTCTTGCCCCGGATAGCTTCAGAACATTAACGTGCTGGGAAGAATCACTCAAGAACCGACTCTGCTTTCCCATTACACTTGTCATTCCCATTTTTCCGGTCAGGTGTGAAAGAATCCATGTTACAGAAGCATGCATTTTGGCCTAACTGACATATTTTTGAATCTCTGATGGTTTCAAGATGCAGCTCTTGAAAATACCAAGGTTCTATTGTTGTGGGAGGTTCTAGTTTGGGAGATACTGGCGTTTCAAGGTTAAGTGAAATTTATTACCCTTCTCATGAGTTTTTGTTGGCCCTTACAATAAGTAAGTGAAGAGGGGATATTTTAATCCATTTTAAAATTTCTGCTTCTGTAACCTAGTCATTGGATGGAATGTGGTAATGTCTCAGTGCCGCATCATTTGAACTACATCTGTGGAGCAGGAATGGTTTTAAATTTTGGTTCATTTGAAATTAAAATTCATCTGAGCATACAGTAAACAGAAAAAGGAGCAACAGTAGCCAGTTGTCAAGGAAAAGACTGATGGGTAGAATAAACAGACGGCTTTCAGCAATATAAACAATCTGTTTTCATAGAGTGTTTTTTTTAAAAGGATGATTGGGAGAATTTCCAAAATAAGTAGAAGTTAGTTAAATGTGAACGGCAGCAGATATACAACATTTATGTTAGTGACTGTTACAGTTTGTTTCCTCAGTAACTAATAGCAAAAATTTTAGTGGCTTAACACAATAGAAATGTATTGTCTCCTGTGGGTGGTCCTGGCTGACAGTGGCTTTCACGTCCTTAAAGGACTCAACACTCAGTATTCAGCTGGTGAAAGGAAAGAATATGGAGAAGCATAATTGCTTCCTAAAAGCCCTAGTAGAAGTGACACACATCACTTATGCTGAAAATCCATTGTGAAGAACTAGCCCTGTGACTGCAACCAGATCAGGTGAGGCTGGGAAATGTATTCCTGCCCAGGCCGCAGCTTTGTACCGTAGAAGAGGAAGCTTGCATATTGGTGGACAAACTCAGAAAGAAACGACTCTATGCTTAGGCCCGTTATCCTTCAGATTCACGGAGGGTTTGTATTTGTGGGTGGGTGTGAGTCTGTGATGTAAATTGCTATTAAGTATAAAAGAAAATGTCTTTTTATTTTGATTCATGTTTTAATTCAGTATTTTCAGATTTGTGAGTCGTGTCAGGTCTCTTCACAAACTATCCTTAGCCCGAGGGTTGTATAAAAACAGGCCAACCCCTGACTTAATTGGTCAGGTAAAACAAGTAACTATTTATCTTTTAACAAAAATAACTAAGTTCAAACATTTTAAGTGTGATCCATACTAAGTATACTAAATAAAAATATAATGGAATAATAAAACTAGAGGTCTGAATATTTTTTTTCAGATGAAATTTAATTGAGGTAAAAATGGCCCTCATAAACAAAATAAGAAGTTTTGGGGCACCATGTTTAACCCTTGTCAGTGTTTCAAGTCTTAAAAAATAGTTGATCTGATTCAGGACAGTTTGGGATCATGATACCTGAGTACAGCTGATATGAACAAAGCCATGTCCCATACTTGGGACCTGATTGGGCACTGTTCCCCAATAAGACCCCTGAATTGTAGAGGCCACCAAATATATGACTTAAATATCTGTGTAAAATTCATACTTAAAATTTGAATTTTATGCTAAACTTTATATGTTTAAAATTATAGATTCTGATTGTATGCTAATAACCACTGGGGATGGATTAAATTTATCTAAAAACTTCTTACAAAGTTGTTGAAGGGTCTAAATAGGAATCAATGTAAAACTCAAACTAAAATGTTTTCATCAAAACATGTCAGAATGTTTTATAAGTTCTAATTGAAATCCATAAAAATGTTTAAAAAATAGAAGCTATTTCTCTCATATTGAAGATTTAACAGTCAGCTGGGTTAAGATGTTTGTTCTGTTAATTCCAAGTATGATTAGGTTATGTTTTTTGGTATTAATTGGCTTTAAAAAATTAGCTTACTAAAACTTTAATAAATACATGTGTTATTTAGAGGCTATTTAATGAGGTTCCTCTACATAATATCACGATCAGCTGAGACTCTATAAGGGGTCTAGATGAAGATCCTTGTTTTTTCTACAAAGCCAAAATATGTGACATGTATAACTAATAAGTAATATTTTCTGAGGCTATTATACTGTAACGATAAAACTGCAAATCAGGGGAGCCTGGGTGGCTTAGTCGGTTAAGCGTCCAGCTTTGGCTCAGGTTATGATCTCACGGTTTGTGGGGTCAAGCCTTGCGTTGGGCTCTGTGCTGACAGCTCAGAGCCTGGAGCCGGCTTCAGATTCTGGTCTCCCTCTCTCTGACCCTCCCCTGCTCACACTGTCTCTCTCTCAAAAATAAATAAAAAAAACATAAAAAAATTAAAAAACCCCTGCAAATCAGAATAAAAACTGTACACCAAAACCTTTAACAGAAGCTATATGGTGTTACAGGTCAAATACACATTATTTGAGATAAAATTTTTGTCCCAGTTATCTTATTAATATAATTTTGGTACTTTTAGTATATTTACTAATAGTGTCTGGAGTTGGCTTAGTCTTTCCCTCCCACTAGTCCATCTGTGGTAGCCACGTGTGTTACCCAGACTACAAATAGACCTGACTCCCAGTATTGTATAAAGCCACTGGGTGACCTCGTCCAAGTTTGAGCAAAATAAATAAGTACTGTTACATCTCTGCACCCCAGAATTTAATAGTGCTGCAGATGTTACAATGGTTACACTGTGTTTAAAAGTTTATTCATAAGCCTTTTCAGGTTTTTAATTCATCAGCTCACTTTTGGGTGGACTCTTCCCAAATCATACTTAGTGGCATTATAGTAATGTTAACACAAATCTTAGGGAATGCTAAGGCCAAATTAAAATAAATGAATTAACTTCATATAATACTCTTGATTGACACAGATACAATCTTGAATAATATATATATATATTTTTTTAAATTGAGCAGATAACGCTTCACACCCATTGGAATAGCTACAGTAAATCAACAACAACAGAATAACAAGTATTGGTGAGGGTGTGGAGAAACTGGGACCCTTGTGCTTTGTTGGAAATGTAGAGTGGTGCAGCCATTATGGGAAACAGTGTGGTGGTTCCTCAAAATATTAAATGTAGATTTGATGCAGCAATTCCACTTCTGGTTATAAACCCAAAAGAACTGAAAGCAGGGACTTGAAGAGATATTTGTACACCTATGTTCGTAGAAGCATTATTTATACTGGCCAAAAGGTGGAAATAACCCCAATGTCCATAGATGGATAAATGAATAAGCAAAATGTAGCAAATACACAGACTACTTATTATTTAGCCAGACAAAGGAAATTCTGACATGGGCTACGACATGAATGAACCTTAAGGACATTATCATAAGTGACATAACCCAGTTAACAAAAGGATGTTACTTAGAATAGTAAGATTCATAGAGACAGCAGGTATAGTGGTGGTTAGCAGGGGCAGGCAGGGAGGGAGGAGTAGAAAGTCGGATACAGGTTCAGTTTGGGGAGATGGAAAGAGTTCTGTGGGTGGATGCGGTGATGGTTGTACACCACTGTGAGTTTATTTCATGCCACTGTACACTGAAAAATGGTAAGGATGGCAAATTTTATGTTATGTGTATTTTACCACAGTTAAAAAAAATCAACAAACACTTCAGATATTTTGACTTCTTTCTTGCCTTACAACTTAAAACATAAAAACATATGAACAAATGAAACCTTTTTCTCTTCCTCGCGCAGGACTGTTGGCCAGTTTAAAAAGCAAAAGCCATACTAATACTGTCCTCATAGCCAACCCGTTTAGCTTAAGGCATTCCTCTTATTAGTGTTCTAGCTAGACTGTCCAGCTGGCGGCTCGCTGTTGTGTTTCCTAAAAATACTTTAAAACTGGTCACTTCATAACACAGTGTGATCATCGTTGGGTAGAAAGTTAGTCCTAGTGTTAGCCTCCACAATGAAAACCGGTAGTGCAGATTTGTAAAAGGGAGCCCCAGCATTGTTAAATCTGAGATTACTCTAGTAAAAAAAGGGTAATATTTTGAATCAAAAGAGTGTTCTTCCAAATTCTCCCTCCTCTGGCATGACCCGAGGTCATGAGGCCCGGCACTGCCCAGTATGGGGGGTCCGAGGGAGCTGGCAGAGCCTGGGCCCTCAGAGCCTTCTGGAGCCTGGGTGCTTGGTTTCAAGCTTGCCTCAGAGACTTGTCAACTTGGACAAGTTATTTAGCCCGTCTGCTTCTGAGTGTCCTGATAGGTAAAATACTGCTTACTTTGCGTAGAAAGATCGGAACAGCTTTATGGAGGAGGGTATCACTCTCTTACAGAGTTGTTTGAGAATTAATAGTTAATACATGTAAAGTCTGATGCATGGTAAGTGCTCAATAAATAAATGAACAGCTTTTTCTACCTGGCCCACATACTGAGGATTGTACCTGGTCGTGATAAGGTGCTACTTGGCGAAATTTCCTTCCTTTATCTATTATCCAGCTCTCTTTCTATGCATACCAAAGTACTTTGCTTAGGTGTTCAAAGGAAATTCTCCAAATAAAGATGCGATAATGTTAAAGGAGTCATAAATATGTATTTATTAAGTGACTGTTCTTACTGTAAGTGAAACCAAGGAGAAAACTGTAGTCACTTTGTAGTTCATTTACATTTGATAAATGCTTGTATAAAAGTGAGTTGTGTATATTCAAGAATAAAGTTAGGCAGGCATGTTTTTTTGAAATAAAAGTAAAAAATGTTATCTACGACCCCAAAATTCTAAAACAGGAGCTTTTAATTTTATTATTATTGATTGATTTTTTAAAAATGTGAACTTTTTAAAGAGAAGATGTTGGGGTGCCTGGCTGGCTTAGTCGGTGGAGCATGTGACTCTTGATCTTGGGATTGTAGGTTCAATCCCCACATTGGGTATAGAGATAACTTTAAACATAAAAATGTTACTGTAAAATATTATCATGTATGTATAAACTTTTAATGGAAAAAAGTACACCACCCTCTAGTTGATAAGGAGCAAACTGTGTCTATACAACCCTTTAAAATGCTCTCAGCAAGGAAGGATGTTAACCAGGCATTTTACAACCTTTCCAAACAACATTGTTGACAGAGCTTACTTCTCTGGACCTGCTGCTACCAGATCAAAGACCTTCAGTGGCCCCTCTTCATTCCCAGAATATACTTCAAGCTTTTAAATAGTGTCTTGGAGACTTTCTGGTTGTCATAGCTGGAGAGTGCTGCTGGCATCTAGTGGGTTGAAGCAAGGGACACTACTGCACGTTCTGCAGTGAACAGGACTTTCTCTGCAACAAAGAATTACTCAGTCTAAAAGATAGAGTGCCAGTGTTGAAAATTCCCCATGTAGGTAGTCCTTTGTATTGTTCTGTTCAAATTCTAACGATTTTTAAAAAATTTATTTATTTTGAGAGAGAAAGAGAGCACACATGCATGAGTGCTGGTGTGGGGGCAGAGGGAGAGGGAATGCCAAGCAGGCTCTGCACTGTCAGCTCAGAACCTGACGTGGGGCCTGATCCCACAACTGCGAGATCATGACTGAGCTGGAATCAAGTCCGACGCTCAACTGACTGAGCCACCCAGGTGCCCCTCAAACGATTTTTTATGACCTTTTTAAATTGCCAACTAACCTTCCATGAAAATGGGTCCTGGTCTTTCCATTAAAATCATCATTCTTGACTGTGAACTTTCTCAAGGAAAGTACTTTGGGACTTAGTGTGTTTATTTTATTTTTTATCTTATTTATAATTGTTCTCTGCCTCCTTTAAGAGTAGGCTCTGTGTCTGATTTGTATTCATTTCTTGCAAAGGAGTTTGTTTATAGAAGGGTGCACTATTTGTCTGAAAGAATGAACAAACATGGCATTAAAGCATTGCGTGGTGTTGACAGGGCAACTAAGGCCGCTGTCTCACTGAACGGTAGATACTCAGTACTCAGAAGATGAGTGTAAAGGGGAGTCTCTGAACATACAGTCGGAGTTGGGCTTCAGTGAAAGGGTGGGACTTCAACACCAGAGTTTTGAGGGGGAGACACAAGACTCTGTGATGCACATATAAGTTACACACACACACACACACACACACACACACACACACACACAGTATTTTCATTCTAATGCTCCCTTGAAAATAACCTTCACCAATTTGGGAGGTTTACTTGTGACAGTTCCCTAGGATCTAGATGGCTCAGGTGGTGGTTTTAATCTCTTGCCTTTGAAATGTTACATGAACTGAAAGTGTGTAGTGGTTTATTTTAATCTGTTTTCTGTGTATGGTGGCTAATGTCTAGGTACCCAGGAGGAATTAATAAGAATAATCAGCTATTCACTTTTTAAAAAAGAGGCGTCTGTCAACTTGTGGTTCTGTCAACTCTATCTGGGTTTTCTCCAGCTGGATGCCTGTTCTTTGGGCGACTGAACTCCTGTAGGTTCAGACAGAAGAATTAAAGAAGGATGTGTTTGGGGCACCTGGGTGGCTTAGGTCATGATCTCATGTTCGTGGGTTCGAGCCCTGTGTTGGGCTCTGGGCTGACAGCTCAGAGCCTGGAGCCTGCTTCCAATTCTGTGATTCCCTCCCTGCTCACCCTCTGTCTCTCTCTGTCTCAAAAATAAATAAAACATTAAAAGAAATGTAAAGGGGCGCCTGGGTGGCACAGTTGGTTAAGCCTCCGACTTCGGCTCAGGTCAGATCTCACGTTCGTGGGTTCGAGCCCTGCGTCAGGCTCTGTGCTGGCAGCTAGCTCAGAGCCTGGAGCCTGCTTCCGGTTCTGCGTCTCCTTCTCTCTCTGCCCCTCCCCCTCTCATGCTCTGTCTCTCTCTGTATCAAAAATAAATAAAAAACATTTTTAAAAAATGCAACATATTTAAAAAAATGTAAAGAAAGATGTGTTCATCTGTACTTTAGCAATTGTCTTTTTTTAAGGGCTTTGTCTCAAATTTATTTTTAGCTCAGATTACAGTGAAACTGGAAGTTTTCTGTGTGGTCCAAGCTCTTTCATATCTTTTTTCTTTTTAATCTTTAAGATGCTTCTACTTAAAAACTAATTTACTTTATTTTTTTTAGCGATTTCTTTGTGATTGGGAAATTTTGTATCCTTTCTTTTCTCTCCCAACTTTAATGTGTATGTACACAGAGTTTCTTTTTGGTTGGAATTTAGGTTGTACTCTTTCATAACTGCTTGATGACCACCTGATGTCAGTCATATGAGACTATTTAATGAAGTAATAATCCACCTTTAATACACTAATTTTTTGGCCCATTTACAATTTTCCAAGTTTCATAATATTCTTGAGGTTGCTGCAGGTCGATCCCAGAGCTGATAAACTTCAAAAGATTGTACCAGAGTAGACTGATTCATTGTTGAACATGTGAAATTATTGATTTGACCAGAATCTATGCCTGTGGTCTGTTTTTAATCATTTTGCCAGTAATAGTGTTGATTAGGTTAACCTCTTTATCCGTATAGGACAATTTCCTGCTGTTGCCTGTTGATTTGGAAGATCTGGCTCCCGCCCAGCCTCTGTGGCCTGGTACCTTCTGTCTGTTCTATACCCTGATTTCTTGCCTTTCTTCTAAAACTTAGTATGACAGGATCAGTTCTGTGTTGTTCACAGTGCAGAAGGAACTCAGACTTCAGGCTTTCTGTGTCAGAGAGGTATCTTGGAATATATGTTAGACCCCTGTTGTTCGCTGTTCTTCGTTTCTTCCTGAAGGCTGCTGTAACAAAGTATCACAAACTGGGTAGCTTGAAACATCAGACATTTTTCTGTCAGTCCTGGACGCAGGTCTGAAACCAAGGTGTCAGGCTAAGTCCTTCTGAGACCGGCTAGAAGGGTTCCTTGTCAGTTCCAAGCTACTGGTAGTGATAGTCAGGCCTTGTCACTCCTTGCTTTGCGGCTGCATAATTTCATTACCTGCTTCCATTGTCACGTGGCACTCTTCCCTCTGTCTGTGTCCAGCCTCACGAGGACACAAGTCATAACTGGGTTAGGGCCCAGCCTACTCTGATATAACTCTGTCTTCATGTACTACATTTGCACGTACCCTCTTTCCAAATAGGTCATAATCTGAGATACCTGTGGTGGGACTGTCACATATCTTTTTAAGGGACACTGTTCAGCCTGTAACACTCAAGACTTTAGCATAGCAGGGTTTAAAACTCTCTTTCACAGCCGATGCATCGGTTTGGTTAAAAATGAAGGGAGTTTGGGTATAGGTAGCTCTTCAAATAAGGGAATTACATATTGATGACTCTATGCTATAATGGTTACGAAATAGGTAAATCGACAGCTTTGCCATGTGATAGGAGTCTTTGTGGCTGTGCTGTTATGTGTGATGTTAAACAGCATGTTGCCCAACTTCATACTGTAACACGTGGAAATCCGGTAGGGCTTCATTACGCATCACCCTGTAGGTAATGCCTTTTTCTCAGTTTCTGTATAGCGCCATAGGCTTAGGCTTTGGAACAGATTACACAATTCTTTTTGCCCACTGATGGAATGAGAACTCTACCTCCCTGGTAGGGTCATTCAGGGTTTGGATGAGATGATGTTGGCTTCGTATCTGGCGCACATGGCATATTTGCTCTGTGGGAGTTGCCCTCTCCTCCTCTCCATCTTCTCTTAGCCTTGGCCACGCTGAAAGTGGCTGTCAGCGGAGCAGCTGGAGTCCGTCGCGCTGCCAGCAGTAACATCTTGCTGCCAGTGGTGCCAGACTTTGACCAGTGTTGGACTGCCTAAAAATAGTAACCAGGAAGATGGCCAGACAAGGTCTCTCACTCTGATTTACAGACTTTATGGGGGCTTTTCTTTGAGAAGGAGCAAGATGCGCTGATGGCTTGTGGACCTGGGTCCCAGTGGACGCTGCACTATGGGGCACCATGACACTCCGTGTACTTGTGGGTAGACCTCATCTGCTTTCTCATCCAGGTTTTTAAGTAGTCTTGGATTTGGGGATGGCAGGGAGTTTTATGAGACAGTACCTAAATGTTTCAGAGAAGAGTTTGATAAGAAATTTGACTTAACATAAGTTTTAAAAAAGAATATGCATTTATCTAAACAAATAAAAGGATAATATAGTAAAATCACCAGTTTACCAGTATATTCGAGACCATTTCTTAACCCTTCAAAGTATCAGTATCCTGCTTAAGTTTTCTTTAGGGGGAGTTTATTCTTGATGTAGTAAATATATCAGATCCTTGCTTATCTGTTGTGTTAGGCCATTTTATTCAGCTCACCCTCAGTTTCTGATTCTGGAAACTGGAAATGATAGTACTTATTTTATTAATCTTAAGACAGTTAAAAGCGTCAGAACAGGATTTATACGTGTTCCTCAGTTAGATCATTTCTCAAGTTTATTTCATTTAAGAGATTTTTCAATTTCTTGAAATCAGGCAACTTGTAAAAGTGCTTTGAAGATGCTGGGTATGTGTAGCAGTGATGACGGCAGTTTGGGGATTCCCGGCACACGAGGTGGGAGCCTTGTAAAAGGAGTTTTATGAGGTTTGTTTCACACTCGTGGAATAATACATGATGTGGCCTGTCTTTTGGGAGCCAGAAATTAGTATTAATTCATCAGACTTTAAATGTAAACAGTACTTTTCTAATTTTTGGAGAAGGACATAGTTGCATACCTGTATTTTTGTACTGGCAGTCAGAAAAGATCATGAAAAATGCTGACCAGCTCCCCGGATGCTGCTGACAGACGGCTGAAGTAATTGTGTTGGGGTGTCATTGGTCTGGTAGGTGAGGAAAACATACTGGACGAGGTTTAAAATTCCTGTATTGCTTTCAAAGTGAAATAAACATCTTCAAGTAGATAATCCAAAGGATAAAACAGTTTTTTTGAGACCCTGTTACAGAGGGGTCTGATGACTAGATCCTGTAAACAAATTCTCTTTCCTTCTTCCCCATCTGTATTTTTGTAAGATCAGTAGTCACTCATTTAGTTTAGAGAAGAGGAGGGGGTAAGGGTGCCTGGGTGGCTCAGTTGATTAGGCATCCAACTTTCGCTCAGATCATTATCTTGTGGTTCCTGAGTTTGAGCCCGCCCCCCCCATTCCCAGCCCTGCTGCATGAGGCTTGCTACTGTCAGTGCAGAGCTCACCTCACATCCTCCGCCCCCACTCTCTCTTAGCCCCTCCCTTGCTCGCTCGCTCTCTCTCAAAAACAAACATCAAAGAAAGAAAGGAGGAAGGGGGTCCTAAAAGAAAAAACTACTTTAGGGGTTTGTGGGTGGCTCAGCTGGTTAGGCTTTTTACTTGATTTTGACTCAGGTCATGATCTCACAGTCATGGGATTGAGCCCCTGGTCAAGCTCTTCGCTGAGAATGAAGCCTGCTTGGTATTCTCTCTCTCTTCCTCTCTCAGCCCCTCTCCCCATAAATAAATATTAAAAAAATAAATTACATAGAACTTTGGTTAATTATTCTCCTTCTAGAATGTGGCTTCAGGGGTTGAGAGGTAAAAAGATCCTTTGGTTGTCCTTTTTCTTTTGCCTCACTGGATGGTGGGAAAGCAGCTAAGGACGTGCTCAGGAGACCTCAGGTGAGAGCACGAGTTGGAAGAGAGCTAAGGGCAAGGTCTCTTCCCCGTAAGTCAGTATAGCCTCCGAATGGATTAATAAGCAACTAAGCGAAGGCACTTTGTGTTCTCAGCTATAGTCACAGCCACTTTGTTCCTTGAATCAAAGGAAGGAACAGAATGTCTAATTATAATAATCTTCTAATAATTACAATATTTTGCATTCATTTTCTTTTAAAAATCTATTTGAGTAACTACTAGCCTTCAGAAGATGTTGGAAAATAGTATTTAGGCAGCAGCTGGCAGCCACCAGTGTTGGAGCCTGCAGTGTGCCGCTCGCGAAAGATTTCATTAGTTGGACATACACTTTGATTTCCTTACTGCGGCACGAGTGCATTCTCTTGAGCAGCTGCTTTGGAAGGCAATGTACAATAAACATTTCTACACTTGTTTTAAATATGTGGGTTTTGTTGGAGTGTCACTTGCCATCTGGTAGAGAGGAGTGACTTACTGCTAGAGAGGAAGTGATTGGAATCCCGGCACGTGTTCTGATGCAGTCTCAGGTTCCCTCTTATTTCTCATTCACCGAGAGGAAAATTGACAGCTGTAATTATTTTGTTCCATCAGATTCTTAGGAAGAACTACATGTAGGATAGGATTATGGAAATATGTTTTGATCTATACCGGGCTTGAAGTTGTTTTAATTGGAAAGCAAATGTTTTTCATAAATGCTTATTGAAACTTACATTTTTAAACAAAAAGATATTATAAACAAGTCAGATAATAAAAAAGAAGTGAGAGCCCTCTTCTCATCCCAAGTCACCATCACCAGGAAGGCGCTGCATTCAGACTCCCCCTGCCCCTTGTTTCTATGTCTTATCGACTAACTAGATACCAGAATGACTTATGAGCAGAAGTTTTCTAGTGGTGACTTGGATTGCATTATAACTACATTGATTGCTTTGGACAGTGGCAATCTGGCATTGGTTCTCAGGAGGCTGGAGGGGCATTGAAGACTGATGGGAGTGGACTGAGTAAAGGAAAACCCTGCCTCACCAGGTAAGTGGCCAAGAAGGGTCATTGTCCTTAAGTGGTGTTTACATATTCCTAATCGGAAAAATGCCATCACAATGACTTATACTGAGGGCCTCTTAAGTGCAGGGCAGTAAGCGCTTTATGTGTATATTACTTACTGAATTCCCACAGTAACCCTGTGAGGTAAGTACTGTTATCCCCATTTTAGAGATGTGGAAACTGAAGCACAGAGAAGTGAGCATGTGCCCAGTGTCCCAGAGCTTAGTATGAGATTCAGATTTAGCGAGTCTGGCCCCAGAGTCCCCTTCTTACAATGGTCTGCGGTCTTTCAGAAACACACCTGTGTTCTCTGGAAGCTGTTATATTTTTAAAGCATACCTTTTGGTCTGGGAATTAGGTGAATGGGAGTTATAGATATGTTAATAACTTAAATACCAGAGAAGAAATTTTGTATAATTAAATATGTGACTTGAAACAATTCTGTTGCCAGACTCCTTGCAGGAATCCTCCTTCTGGTTTTGCTTTGTTAAAGTAAACGTGTCCCCCCCCCCCCCCCCCCGTGAGTCTTCTGTAGTGTTTTATTCTGGGTATTTTTCTTTGGAACCTACATGCATTCTGGCTTTCGCTCCTGCTGAGTAGGCAAACACATCTAGAGACAGCCATGGAGTAAAGGAAAAGAAAGCTTTACAATTTTAAATTGATTTATGTGGAAGCCTTTTCTGTGTTTCAAGAAAAAAGAAAAATAAAGCCCCTTCTATCCTTTCTATCTTAACTCCAGCTGTAGTAAACCAGGCCCATTTTGGGGGGTAGGCGTGAGCCTGTGGGAAGCACTCAGAACTGTAGGTAAATGCCACTGTGATAATCAAGTGATGTCCTCGAGAAAGCTCTGTTGTTAAGAAAGTGTACTTGTGTGGAAGTAAAACAAGGGAAAACTCCTAAGGTCACCAGACCCACCTAAAGTGTGTGCTGGAGTGAATGGTATTTTGAGGGCCACAGCTCTTAATTTCTGGTAATTCGTAGTGAAACAGCCAAAGTGTCCCAAACTGATTTTTCCTCCTTCTCACCATCTTTTGAATTAGCTATGTGTGCGTTGTGTGTGTGTGCGCAGACTGTTAATTTTAGCACTGGCAGAATTCTTTTAAATTAAAAAAAATTTTTTTTTTAACTTTTTATTTTGCAAGACAGACAAAGTGTGAGCAAGAGAGGGGCAGAGAGAGGAAGACAGAATCTGAAGCAGGCTCC
The DNA here is from genome assembly GCF_006229205.1 of Suricata suricatta. Classification (NCBI taxonomy): domain Eukaryota; kingdom Metazoa; phylum Chordata; class Mammalia; order Carnivora; family Herpestidae; genus Suricata; species Suricata suricatta. Next base: position 49,638,856 of record NC_043700.1, on the reverse strand, counting down.
AGGCTCTCAGCTGTCAGCACAGAGCCTGATGTGGGACTTGAACCCACGAACCGTGAGATCATGACCTGAGCCGAAGTCGGACACTTAACCGACTGAGCCACCCAGGCGCCCCAGCACTAGCAGAATTCTTAATGGCAGTTTTTGTTCTGAGGTTCTCTGTGTACAGTTAGCCTCTCCAGTGGCCCACACTCCAGCAAATCCTTTCTTCCTTATGCTCGTCTGCGTGCACAAGGCATGTGACGTTTATAATAACAAACACTTGAGGAACTCAAGAATAACATATAAAGAGGACAAAATATTTTCTCAAGTTTTCCTTATAATTTCTAAATTAGTTAAGAGTCAAGAATTCAAGGTTGCTAACCTAAATCCTTAAGTTGGAAGAGCCATTGTGAAGGGTGAGAGAACAATATTATTCTGTTACAACAGTGGGGGTTAATATGTAATGTTCCTCTGTAAATTATTCTAATCTAAGAATATTTTCTAACATTGCAGAGACTTAAAAAACAAACGAGTTGTGAGAATGCGTTGTGGATACAGATGGTATTGTTTTACCCCACTGAGACTTTGCTTCAGCATTTGAGATATGAGGGTCAGAATGTCAAAGAGCAGCATTTATTTTTAGCAGCTTAAGATCTAATTGGCAACCATAAAATTTACCCACTTAACGGGTATAAGTCCATGTTTTTAATATAGTCACAGAATTGCGCACCCATCACCACTATCTAAATTTAGAACTTTGTATCCCTCCAGAAAGAAACCCTGTGCCCATTGTTAATCACTTCCCATTCTCCCTTTTCCCCAGCCCTTGGGAACCATCAGCCTACTGTCTGTAGAGTTTGGGACATTTCATATATATAGAATCATACAATACCTATAGCATATAGCCTTTTCTGACTGCTTCTTTCACTTCCACATAATATTTCAAGGTTCATCTGTGGGAGTCGGTGGTCTATGCTGTTATGGCTGATATTCCATTGTATGGATTTACTACATTTTGTTTATCCATTTATCCATTGATGGACATTTGAGTTGTCCTCACAATTTGTTACAAATAGTGGAAGTTTTTGTATGGACTGTATTTTTATTTGTTGGGCATATACCTAGGAGCGGTCTTGCTGGGTCCAGTTATAATTCTGGGTGTAACATGTTGAGGGACTGCATACAGTAGTGTGTTAGTGCTATAATTCATTTTTTGTTTAGCACATGACATTATCTAAGGACCAGGAGCTTGTTTAAATCACCCTTGTTTAAGACTGTCCTGGGAGGGGAGCTGGGGTGGCTAAGTTGGTTGAGCATCCAGCTTTTGAATGTGGCTCAGGTCATGATCCCAGGGTCAAGGGATCGAATCCTGCGTTGACTCCACACTGAGCGTGGAGCCTGCTTAAGATTCTCTCTGTCTCTGTCTCTCTCTATCCCTCTCCCTCTCTCTGTCTCCTTCTCTCCCTCACTTGTGTGCTTGCTGTATCTCTCTAATTAAAAAAAAAAAAAACTGTCCTGAGATACTAGTCACTAACCCAGATCTAATATCAGATCCAAGTAGAAATTACAGACTATTTTCATGTCTCTATAGAAGAAATTTTATTATATACCTCTGTGAGATCATATAGATTCTGTATCTTGCTCTGTGTTTACATTTAAAGGGTTATTGTGGTAAAATATTAACATAAGATCTATACTAACTAAAATTTTTATCATTGCAGTAAATATGCCTAGTATAAATTACTATTGTAACCATATTTTTTTATTGTGGTAAAATATGTATAACAAAATTTACCATTTCAACCCATTTTCAAAGTTTATTGGCATTAAGTACATTAACAGTGTTGTGTAATCATCACCACCATCCATCTCCAGAACTTTTTCATCATTCCAAACAGTCTCTCTACCTATTCAGCATTGATTCCCCAATGTTCCCTTTCTCTAGCCCTTGGTTACCTCTTTTCTACTTCCTGTCTTTTAAGTGTTCACCTATTCTAAGTACCTTGTATAAATAGAGTCATAAATTTGTCCTTTTGTGTTGGGCTTATTTCACTGAGCATATTTTTTAAAGGTTTATCTATATTATAGCATGTATCAGAATTGCATTCCTTTTAAAGACTAAATAATAATCCATTGTACAGATATATACCACATTATATTTAGCTGTTCATCTGTTGATGGACACTTGGGTTATTTCCACTTTTTGTCTTTTATGAATAATGCTATTGTGACCAATGGTGTACAGATATCTTAGTTCTTGCTCTCACTTTTTTTTGGGTACATACCTAGGTGTAGAATTGCTTGATCAGATGGTAATTTCTCTTTTTAAGTTTTTTGAGTAACTGTCAAACTGTTTTCCTCTGCAGCTGCATAATTTTACATTCCCACCAACAGTGTTCTGATTTCTCCACATCCTCACCAAAACTTTTTTTCCATTTTTTCTCATTATAGTCAATGTAATAGGTATGAATGTATCTCATTGTGGTTTTGACTTGCATTTTCATAATAACTGATGATGTTGAGCATGTCATGTGCTTGTTTTTAGCCTTTTATATACCTTGGGGGAATTGTCTGTTCAAATCCTTTACCCATTTAATTGGCTTGTCCTTTTGTTATTTAGTTGTAGGAGTTCTTTGTATATTTTGATATACAAATCTAAGATTTGGAAATATTTTTTCCCATTCTGTAGGTAGTTCTTGCACTTTCTTCATATATCGACCCATCTTTGTATTCCAGGATAAATCCCAATAGGTCTTGGTGGATAAATTTTTTTTTAATATACTGTTGGATTTGCTTTGTTAGTATTTTGTTGAAGGTTTTGTGTATATTTCATAGGAATTTTGGTTTTTAATTTTCTTGTGATGACTTTTTCTGGTTTTGGTATCAGTGTATTGCAGCCTCATAGAATGTGTTCCCTTGTTTTCTGTTCTTTGGAAGAGTTTGAAAAGGACTGATGTTAATTCTTTAAAAGTGTGGTGGAATTTACCAGTGAAGCCGTCTGGTTATGAACTTCTTTGAGAGATTTTTGTTTCTTCTTGAGTCAGTTTATATAATATGTGTGTGTTTCTAGGAATCTGTCCATTTGATCTAGTTGACTAGTTTAATGTGTAGTTCATATAATTCTTCTATAATTCTTTTTACTTCTGCAGGGTCAGTAGTATGTCTCTTTCATTTCTGATTTAGGTTAATGTGTCTTTTGTATTTGTAAGTCTAGCTGCAGGTTTGTCAATTCTGTTCATCTTTTTTGAGAGGCCACCTTGGTTTTCATTGATTTTATTATTATTTTTATTTACTTCATTTATCTTCTCCCTGATAGTCATTATTATTTTCCTTCTGCTAGCTTTTGTTTTAGTTTTTGCAAATATTTATGCAGGAATCGTATTTCTCATCCTGTATAGTCCCTGAAGTCTCTATTTCTTAGCTTGTGTTCAGTCAGTGTTTTCATAGAGAATGCCTTCTTTGCCTATAAAGCTAAAAAACAAATAAACCTCTCCAGTTCTTTGCTGATTGGCCATGTGCTGGTGCCTGTTTTCCTAAGATAGTCAGACTTGCATCTAGTTTGGCATTCAGCCTGTGGTGATAGCTTAAAGTTTTCTCTAAGCTTGCATCCTGGGCATACCTGCCCCTTTCTAAATTTCCTTAGATACAAGCTTTTGACTGTCCTGATTTCCCAAAGAAACTCTTCTTGACTTTTCCCTCCTACTCCTTGGTAGTCTATTGTATGTTTCAACTATAATCCTTCACTTCAGGTATCTGCAGACTGTTCCTACACCTTCCATGTTTTGAGCAGTGCCAGCCACTCCTCAGCCTGGATGGGTTTGAGTCAGGTGAAACAGAGACCGTATCTTGTCCGTCCTTCAGATGGTCCCAAGATAGATTCTAACAGAGTTAAACCATAATTCACAAGTAAGGTCTGCTCTCCTTTTTCTAGAACCAGGGAACCTAGGTCCCATTTTGGGAACATAGACTGCTGCTACATCAGAGATGGGGTGGGTCAAGGACAAATGAAAATGCCAGAAAGCTTTCCTACCACTTAAGTTGACTTTTCCTTGATCCAGTATTCAGTCGGTTGCTCTGTTTTCCAGAGTTTTGATGAAGTTGGTTCGGACAGTTGGTGTTTGTTTTTTGATGTTGCGGTACTTACTGTAGGGGCTGTGGGTGGGAACATGGAGCCGCTTACTCTGCCATTTTGCGGACATTCCCCTCACACTGTCAGACCTGGATAGCTTCTGGTAGTCCGATTTCAGTGCCCACAGAAAGCATTTTATTCTACTTCTACAAATTCTGCCTAGAAGAGGTGCTCTTTTTATATATCCCTGGCAATCACCAGTTTCTGTTACACGATTTTCAGTATTGTTGTTGACTGAGTAGTAGCGTTAATATTTTTTCTAAGTAAATATTAGATTAAATAAATATTAAATATTAAATACTAAATATTTTTTAAAGTTTCGCACCTTAGGATCTTTATTTCTTATGGCCATGTTTTTGGGTATCTTTTTCTCCCTGTGCAAATGCACTTTTGAAATAACCCAAGGCAATGATAAATATGATTTGATTTATATACAATTTTATAGTTATGCATTTACTGGCAAAACTGAAGTACAGCTAAAATGGCCTTTTATCTATTCGGTGCAGATGTATTTATAATCAGTTTGCAGATATGGAAAGTTGGAATCATTTGGCAGAACATGTGGCTTTTTAAGACCTTACTGCCTTCTTATGTAACACGAGACGGTATAAGACAGAGTGTATTCAGCAGAAGACAAATTCTACCACTGCACACAAACTAGAAATGACCCCTTGATAAGAATTTGAGACCTTTAGATGTCAGAATGTATGATGTCTTTCTGGCGTTCTTTGGCTACTTTTTGTTCATCAGTCGTTTTGATACTAGATTGGGATCACTGTTCATTGTTTAGGAGTTTGACTTAGAAGCTAACCTATCACATTTATTCTGAAGACTGATTTGAGGCAAAAAGTGGAAAAACAGTTGGTAATAAATTGTTTATATGACATGAACCTGAGGCTGCCATGACCCTACACACTGCACACCATTTTCTCGGTTGTCCCTTACCATCCAGGTGTCAACTCAAAAACATAATTTGGTTAAAATTCTCCACTAAGGCATAGGAGTTAGTAGACTGTGCTTCTCGCCTTAAAGTAGTTATTGTCAAGGGAAAGGTTGAGTTACTGAGTACTGACCTGTTGCGTCAGGGGATTTTTTTGGGATTCAAGGTGAGTCTTAGCCCTGTTGGTACTTCTGTTTCTTTGCTGTCCGTATATATTATCTCCTTTGAACCTTAGATTATGGAGGTGAGAGGAGGTGGGATTTCCTTTACTTTGTAGATCAGTAAACAAAACTTCAGTGACATCATTTCTTAAGTAAGTGATGGTGGTGTTCTAGGAGCCAGGTCTCAAGTGTCTAAGGTTAAGTAAGGTTCTTTCTAATTTTTCACATCTGACAAGAGGATTTTGAGAAATAGTTGATTACGTGGTTAAAGAAGAACAGTGTAGTTAGAAAATAGTGGATAGAAAAGTGGGATGCTAAGAATCAAAGATCCCCACTATTATGGCGCGCGCGTGTGTGTGTGTGTGTGTGTGTGTGTGTGTTTATTTCTTTATTATAGTTGGTTAGGCCATATTTATTGTAGTTTAATGCTTGGTTTTTTTGAAAGGAATGAAATTAGAAATAGGATTTCTGTTAAAACAGTGACTTAATACAAGAACCTCTTGAATTTTCATTTCAGGTGTTTTTTTTTTTAAACTTCTCTTTTCAGACCTTTCATTTTCCACATAGGAATCCATAGGGAAGAAGACTTAGAATAACATAAACGTAGGGGCAGTAAAACCAAGGGAGAAAGGCTAACAACAGTTCTGAGCAAGTGCTGGGAAAAGAGCCTGAACACCAGGGGAGGAGAAAAGGGAAAAGTCTAGTGAGTGCTGCAGTAATTGACCTCATTCTAGCATGGCTGCTATGACACACAATTGCAGAGTTTGATACTGTAAAGGATCAGAGAACTGTTGGCTCTGCTTGAGGCACTTTCAAACCTTACTACTCTTGAGTTGAAGCAGAAGCCTGCCGGTGGATTGGCTACTGGCCATGAATAGGCTGACTCCATAGGGAAGCAAGTAGACCGCCGTGCCGGGTGATCACATTCCATCCTCCTCATATGCATCTTCGTTATATAGAAAGGGAGGCAGTAAGGGTGAAACTAAGATGAGAGTGACTCTTCCAGAAACTTTCCTCCACATCCCCATTTGGAAGGATAGGTCTCTAACTTACCAGGATGGCTGGGTTGGGGAATGGTTGTCTTTTTGATGTCTGTTTATCTTTGTTTTCACATTAATTTTTCCATGAAGGCTGGGCCAGTCACAGCAGAGAAGGTTTAGAACAAAATAAAATTTAAACCCTTCATTCAGCTCCGTGGTCTTGGATATCTTGCATACTGTCTCTCCCTCACTTCTTCAACTGTGAAATGAGGTACCAAGAGTGTATCTACCTTATCAGTACAATAAGTGAGTTTATGAATCTAAAGTGCTGACGACACGCTGCCTGGCACATAGAAGCGTTCTTGTCAGAAACTGAAAAACTAAGTAACAGACCTTGCAGGCAACAAAATGAGTACATACTGTATCCCGCCTGAATTAGTGCTCTTACCATATTCAGTATGTATTTTGTTACTCTTCATTTTTTAATTTTTCTCCTTAGGTTTTATTAATGAGACCTAATTTTATCACGGGTGTGCATCTCCAGCAGACACGGGGTGTCATCAGTTACATGACCAGGGAAAGACATAGTACACGCAGACTTAGGTGGATTTTGTGGGCTTCAGGTGAGAACCTGGAAAGTGACCCTGGCAACAAAAGATGCCAGGTCTCTGGTGTACGGGTCACATTTTTCCTGCAGCAGTAATTATGTATTAGAATTAAGAATCTATGGAAGTAGACTTGGTAATACATTATCCTGGGTAATAAAGGCTAGGCAGTGCTTATACTTTACACAAAACTGTTGTTGTTGTTGTTTTAATTTTTTTTTATGTCTTTATTTTTGAGAGAGACAGAGGGTGAGCTGGGGAGGGGCAGATAGAGAGAGGGAGACACAGAATCTGAAACAGTCTCCTGGCTCTGAGCTGTCAGCACAGAGCCCGAGGCAGGGCTCAAACCCACAGGCTGTGATCTCATGACCTGAGCCGAAGTCAGACGCTTAACTGACTGAGCCATCCAGACACCCCCACAAAACTGTTTTTAAAACCTTCTTGTGTTTGAAAGAATGCCAGTTATTAGGAGGACCTTCGGAGTATGGTTTGATGTTTTCTAACAATTTTTATTATTGAATTTGTTGATTTTTGATTATTTTAAATGGCCCTGCTTTTATTAGAAAATAATTTTAGGTTTTGACCACTTGGCTTTTTCATATGTCATATGTCATATGTCATATGTCATTAGTAAAATTCTCTTTTCCCTGTTTTCAAGTACAGGGGAAACAAATTCGATAAAATAAACCATTTCTCTTTAAGGAAGAGCTATTTCCTTTTTCCTAAAGTGGTATTTTTGGAGGCTTATGGTCCAAACAGATTAGCTGGGCTAAGAATGAGATTAAGTGATGAATGCATAAAAATGTGGAGTCTGAAGTGCTTATACTGGGTAGTTCGGCTAAGACTCAGCCACTGGATATATCTTTACTGTTAGTATGTAATGATTTAAAGAGTTCCTGAACTCATTGTGGGTCTCCAGACTTTTTTTTCTGGTTCTCCAGTGTCAATCAGACAGACCATCTTAACACGTTGAGGTGCAGTGCCTCACTGGGTTAACCACTAGGCCTTTTGTAATAACGTCCTCAAAATTTTTAGAAAATCAAAAGTTACATTTTTATAGAAGCCAAAACAACAACAAAGTTAAGTTCTTCTTTTGTAATTGTGGGGAGTAAAGTATGTTCTGTAATTTTTCAGTGCCACAGTGTCCGTATGAAAACCATTTTAAAATCCCAGTTTGGCTGCTTTTAAATGAAATTTGAAATAAAACCACTTAGTAACTATTATAATAAAAAGTTAGGATTTTTTCCCCCTTTTGCAGTTGATCAGTTTTGAGTCTCAAGTGACAGCTTGGAAATTTTTAAAGCCATTAAGCTTCAGAGTAGGGGCTGCCTGAGGATGGTTCCTGTGGACTAAGAAGGTGATGGAGTGGGAGACTTTTTTCTGGGCTTACTATGAGGTAGGCGTATTTATAACTGTTTAATTTGATATAGTAATGTGCACTGTCTGCTTCTTCCTCCTTCCCCTTCAGCTTTTTGTATTCCTGACTCTTGGATTCAGTTCTCTGTTTTCTTTCAAGAATTTCTGGAAGCTATCTTCTTTAACTTCTGTTTATAATTAGGTAGTTTCCTGTCTCAGAAAATAAAAAGGGAGCTTCTTTATCTTGGGTCTGTCACTCAGAATTTTTCTGGGTCACTGTTTTTTAAATATAAAATATGATGGAGTCAGATTACTTTTCCAGATGTGACGTTCTGTGAAGGGAGAGGAGCCGAGCTTGATCCTTCCATAGACCTTCCTCTTGTTCTCTTCACTCAGCACCAGGTATTCGCTAGGACCCAGATCCAAAGGCAGACTAACCCTTTGTTCTTTTCTTTCTTCTTTGTTAGTTAAGCCAACCAGAATTTTAATTGCAAACTCCATGATATAGTTTAATACATATTTTGCTGTTATATAAATAATATTAAATTCTAAATTCTGACCAAGACTTGTGATAGCTTCTAAAGTGAGGAATTAATCAGTAAGATTTAATAAGGGCTTAAAATGCTGCCAACATTGTAAAGAATTGTGGGGTTCCCTAGATATATTCATATTATAACTAGAAAAATAAAAATATCTAAAAGAAAGAACAAATAAGGTGCTAAATCTTGCTCTCTTGTGTAAGTGAGTACAGTCCCAGTATAGAGGATGGTGTATGTGTCCTAATTATAGGCAGTGGTTGGGAAAAGAATCGTGGGTCCATCCTAATCCTGGCACTGGGTATTTTGGCTGCCCTTTGCAGGATTTGCGAATTTCAGGTGGGCAGAAAGGGTTAGTGACGTGCTAGATGCGAATAGGAGACATCATGAGCAAAGGCATTGGACAGGAATCAGGCTGGGGTAGGGAGAGGGAGGGTTATGGTAGCTTTGGGATATGGACACTGAGAAGACTCCGTAAGAGGTGGAAGCTGTATTAAGGTAGGCAGTGGTGGTGGAGAGAGAACTTTAAATCTCAGGCAGAGGAGTTGAAGTTAGAGGGGGAGATAGTTAGAAGTCTTCAGGCTTTTCTTCTTCTAGCCTTTAGATGTTATTGATTGTTGATTTGATGCTTAGAGCCTTTGCATCTTATAACCCTGTGAGCACTGTGTCTCCCTCTCTGCGCCCCCCCACTCTTGCTCTGTCTCTCAAAAATAAACATAAAAAATTAGTTATGATTAACAGGCAACAGAAATCCCCTTCTCATGTGGCTTAAACAATAAGGAATTTATTGTTTTCAATTCAGAGATTTGCATTTTCTTCATAATTGAATATTTCTGAAATTGAGACATTTTGAACATTTACTTAAGTGAATAGAATGTTGGTTTAGTTGACAGCATCCCCTGCTTGATGATTCATAAAATAATGATGCATCCAAACTGCTGACATTTTTTTAAATGTTTATTTATTTTTGCAAGAGAGAGAGAGAGAGAGAGAGCACGTGAGCAGGGAGGGGCAGAGAGAGAAGGAGACCCAGAATTCGAAGCAGGCTCCAGGCTCTGAGCTGTCAGCACAGAGCCCAATGCAGGGCTCGAACTCACGAACCGCGAGATCATGACCCAAGCTGAAGTCGGCCGCTTAACCGACTGAGCCACCCAGTTGCCCCTGAAATGTCTTAGTTGAGGCAACATGATGTTATCTCAGATATCGGGACATCTGATGGATAGAGTGGATCCATGATTGGTTATTTTTTTGCCTTGATTATATCAGCGACTGAGTGTGGCAGATAAGTTTTTGGCTTGCTCTCTTATGACTGTGAGATGGCTGTAAAGGCTCTAGGCATCAAATCTGTGTAATCAAAAAGATCTAAAGTCCAGAAGAGGGAAGGTCCCTTCTTTGTGTTCATTTTTAATAAGCAGAATTTCCAGAAATGACCCTCCTTGTTCAGAATCATCATATGCCTGTTGCTAAACCAGTTACTGACGAGACAGGGATTAACATTAATGGCTCAGTGGTTCTTAGACTTGTGTGCACCAGAATGACCTGGAGAACCTGGTAAAACACAGATTTCTGGGCCCCGCTCCCGGAGTTTCTGATTTCAAAAGTTTACACTATGAACTTGGTGTTTCTCCCAAGTTCTTCCTGTGTGATGCTGATGCTTTTGATCCAGGGAATGGAAGTGGGCTCAGTCTCTTGAAATTTGTGGCTGACTGATACCCAAACAGAATCAGGCTTTTGTTAACGAGTAAGGTGGGCCAGTGGAGAAAGGTAGGCAATGTCCATTTCTGCCATGGTCTAATCAGTATTTCTCCTAGATATTGTAACACACTGAGAAGGGTGATTGTTATTGTGGGTTGTACAGAATATATTACTAGTAGTAAACTAAGCTTTGAGAATGGTTTTCTCATATAGAGTAGATCAAGTAGATTGAAGACAATGTTATTTTCTGACATGCTTTCTTGCAGGGGAGAGAAGAGGGTGGCTATTTATTCAGTGAGGGCACAGGGAATGTACACCTTTGGAGGTATAGAGTGCGTATTAATGATAGCTGATATGTATTAACTCATTTAAACATCAAACTGAATCTATGCGAGAGGTAATATCTATACTTCCCAAAGGAGGAAACTGAGGCCCATAGCGTTTTAAGTAATTTGCCCAGGGCTTCAGAATCATGAAGTTTGGCCTCACAACCTACACTTTTAACCATACGTTCTACTGTCAGGCAGGCCCTCTGTTGCCGGAATGGTAAAGCTGAGAGCTTCATTATGTGGTTTTGGTTCTGCCGGTGTGGTGGGATTGGTGTTGTGGTAATTATTCCCTCTCTTCCTTTCCTTCCTGGTTCATAGCTACTTTTATTTTAGTGTTATTGATACATTTGAGCATAAGTGTGGAACTTAAAACATTGTTAGTAATGTCTGCCAGCTTTTTGCCATCTATGCATGTTGTAAACCTGCCTTCCTTTTCTTTTTGCACAATACTAGAGGGAAAGAAAATTGTATGGATAGGATTGAACATAGAGACTGGTTAAATATTTGGTTTTTCTGTTGTTATTGAATGTTATGATGTGGAGGCTAATTATGTTTGTAAGAGGGGTTGTGTTGGCAAGTAACAAACTAACGTGAAGGTTTTTAGTTGCTCCAGAAATACTGGGAAAGGTAAAGAAACTTTAGGCGCAGCTTCTAGACATGACTCCCCAGAAGTAGACTGAAAGATTGGGCTGCTGCATTTCTTGCCATGCCCTGCTTAGTTAGCACTTTAAGCTGTAGCCACACAGAACAACTGGCCTTGGTCTCTCACTTGTAGGTCTTTGTGCAGGCTGTTGCCTTTGCCTGGTTTACCCAATCCTCTTTTCTTGGCTAATGCTTCTTAACCCTTGGCTCGCATTCTCAATTTTACTTAAAATATTTTACTCATCCTCCCATCTTAATCTCCCTTAGACAGTTCTGTGAGTCCAGAGAGCTCCCGATCTCCCGTTGCATGCTGTATCCCACTGTACTTAACCATTTATTACTGCTTATTGGTCTTTCTTTCCCCACTCCCCATCGCATCCTAGTGCCTGGCACAATGTGATGCTTGAATGTAAAGAGTTGAGTGGTTCAGATTTAAAAAGTCACTAATGACACTTCATTGTCAAGAAATAGATGCCACTCACTAATGTCTAAGATGTCATTTATAATTTCCATAATTATAATTGACTTGACAGATTTTTGCCTTGTTTTGAGTATACCACCTTTTTTAAAATGTTTGTTTATTTTTGAGAAAGCACAAGCGGGGGAGGGGCAGAGAAAGGGAGACAGAGGATCTGAAGTGACACGGCTGACAGCAGTGAACCTGATGTAGGGCTTGAACTCACAAACCGCGAGAGATCATGACCTGAGCTGAATTTGGATACTCAACCTACTGAGTCATCCAGGCGCCCCTGAGTGTAACACCTTTTCTCATATGTCTAATGTAACTTACTGGAGATTGGACAGCACATCTGTTTGCTAATAATTCTTCAAAAGTTTGGAAACTGGGAATCTGAGAAGTTTGTAACTACATGAAAAAAGACTCAAAAGATAAAAAGTTTAGTTTCTGAATAATTGTAGGTTTACAAAAAAGTGGTAAAGACCATACAGAGAGTTCCTTTATACTCCCCGCCCAGTTTCCCCCATTTGTGAACATCTTACATGACATCGTACCTTTGTCCAAAGTAAGACCCCAGCATTGGTACACTGCCATTGACTAAACTCCAGATTTTATTTGGATTTCACCAGTTTTTCCATTTTTGTCTTCTTTCTGTTTCAGGACTCAGTCCGAGATACAAATTACATTATGTCGTCATATCTCCTTGGTCTCTTCTGGTCTGTGATGGTTTCAGTCTTTCCTGGTTTTATCATGCCCCTGACAGTTGGGAAGTACTGGTCAGGTATTTTGTAGAATGTCCTTCAATTTGGGTTGGTCTAATTTTTTTTTTAATCCATGATTAAAAAAAGTTCCGAATTTTTGTGAGACTACTGTGGGGATCAAGTGGCTTTCTTGACACATCACATCAAGGAATGCATGATACCTTCATGACATCATGGGTGAGGTTAACCTTTGGATAAGTAGCTAATCCCTTGGTTAAGGTGGTGTCTTCAGGTTTCTCCACTGTAAAATTACTATTTTTCTCTTTTCTACTCTGTTCTTTTTTTTTTTTTAAGTTTTTTGTTTATATATTATTAAGACAGAGAGAAACAGAGCATGAGTGGGGGAGGGGCAGAGAGAGGGGGAGACAGAATCTGAAGCAGGCCCCAGGCTCTGATCTGTCAGCACAGAGCCCGACATGGGGCTCGAGCCCACAACCGTGAGAATATGACCTGAGCTGAAGTTGGACACTTAACTGACTGAGCCACCCAGGCGCCCCACCACTCTGTTCCTTTGAAGCAAGTCACTAAGTACCCATGCTCAAGGACTGTGGGTACTGGGACAGGGGATTAAGCTCTGCCTCCTGGAGGGGGCAGTGTGTGCATATGTTATTTAGAATTCTGTGAAGGAGATTTGCTTTTGCTGTCTGTGCAGTTACTTTGTTTATATTGATGGCAATTTAATGGGTCTCAAGCATGTGACAGATAACTGTACTAATTTATGGGGCAGTATTTTTAACTTTTTTGGGGTCACATGTGTCTTGAGAAACTGATAACTGCTATAGACGTTCTCTCCAAAAAACAGAAGATATACAAATATTTGCTTCTAATTTTAGGGGTTTCACAGATCTTTGAAAACTCTTAGAACTTCAATTAAGACACTGTCGTCCAGGTATTTAGAACAGCCGAAGAGACAGGCAAGTTAAAAAAATAGAAAAGGATGTGTTGTGTGCAGTCAGGAAATTAAAGTATTATGGGAATACAATTAAGGGAGTAGCTTTACTTTGGGTGTAGGGAAAGCTACAGAGAGGAACTACAATTTGAATTTGGCATTGAAAAATGAGAAGGATAAATCAACAAGAGGTTGGAAAAACATTCTAAAGCAGAAGGAACACGGGCAACAAAGACGTGTACAAAAATGCATGCCGGAGGAGCTAGGTCTTGCACAGTACGGATAAAGTGGGAGATGGCTTGGATATAAAATTGGTGGAGAGGTAGGAGATGGTATAGAATGGAAAGAGATTTGGATAAGTTCTCAGTTGATAAAGTTCGAAATATTTAAATGAGCATTTACTGGTTTTGTACACAGATTATTTTCACCTTTAGTTTTATGGCTCAGTAATTTACTTGCATCTTACATGCATGAGTTAAGGAGTCACTAGAACATGAAGAAATGCAGACCTCTGTCACAAGAAGCATGGATATGAAGGCACTTGGTGAGGGAGACAATCTAGAAGAGATCATGGGGTTCATAGTTCTAAGTTGGGAGAGACTTGAGTGTGTTTAAATGAAAAGAATGAGCCAATAAAGAAGGCAAGTGGATAATTGAAAAGAGGCTCCTGAAAAGGAGGAAGGGTTGATCTAAGAATAGTTTGCATTAGGAAATAATCTAACTCATACTTAATTGGTTTTGTACATTTTATTTAGAATGATCTTACATGTAAGATGTAACATTTGACTTCAGGCCGTGACCTGATCTTCCATCTTACTGTATTCAGTGTGCTTAATTAATTTCTTGTATTAATGTATTTAAGGTGTTTCCTAAATTCTGTGATAGAAAAAGTATCAGAGAGTCCATGCCCTTTGCAAAGAACTTGGTTGAAGTAATTAGAATATAGGTCAGATATATAAAAGGATCAAAAATAAATATATTATGTGAAATTCTACACTTCTTTCTCATGTTTTGGGCTTTAGCCTTTGGCCAGAGCAGTCACTCTATCATCATCTTCTTCTCCTTCTTCTTCTCCTCCTTCTTCTCCTCCTTCTTCTCCTCCTTCTTCTCCTCCTTCTTCTCCTTCTTCTTCTCCTCCTTCTTCTCCTTCTTCTTCTCCTTCTTCTCCTCCTTCTTCTCCGCCTCCTCCTCCTCCTCCCCTCCTCCTCTCCTCCTCCTCCTTCTTCTCCTCCTCCTTCTTCTCCTCTTCCTTCTTCTCCGCCTCCTCCTCCTCCTCCCCTCCTCCTCTCCTCCTCCTCCTCCTTCTCCTCCTCCTTCTTCTCCTCTTCCTTCTTCTCCTTCTTCTTCTCCTCCTCCTTCTCCTTCTCCTCCTTCTCCTCCTCCTTCTCTTCCTCCTCCTTCTCCTCCTCCTTCTCTTCCTCCTCTCCTCTCCTCTCCTCCTCTTCCTCTCCTCCTCCTCCTCCTCTTCTCCTTTTTTTTTTTTTTTAATATTTCACAGT
>NC_043700.1:49590047-49623798 GCF_006229205.1 Suricata suricatta | reverse complement strand
GTGTGTGTGTGTGTGTGTGTGTGTGTTTTATGTTTATTCATTTTTTAAGTGAGGGAGAGACAAAGGCAAGTAGGGAAGGGGCAGAGAGAGGGAGACACAGGATCTGAAGCAGGCTCCGGGCTCTGAGCTGTCAGCACCAAACTGAACACGGGGCTTGAACTCACGAACTGCGAGATCATGACCTGAACAGGAGTCAAATGCTAAACTTAGCCACTCAGGTGCCCCTCTATCTTCTTGTTTGTTTGTTTGTTTTGTTTTTCAGGGTGCTGGAGAAAATGAGGTTAAGATCTGTGGTAGTTCATCTTGTTCTAAATAGTCAGGTTTCTCAATTAGAAGTGAATTCAGCTGTTTCTGCAGTTAAAGAATCCTTACTTGATATTTTTCTTTTCCTCTTAGATAATTTTAACTCTGAGCTATGAAGAGGACTAATTTTTATAGTGACCTCTTTTCTTCCTTTTCTTTTAACTTAGGCCACAGTGTTAATCGCTAGTTTCTAATATGATAGATACTATTTATAAAGGAATTGAGCCTCTTAGGAAGGAAATTATTCCTAAATAAAGCATTAAAATTTAGCACATGTTTGAACATAGATTTGACCCTATGCTTAAGAAAAGGAGGTTTTTGGTTGTGGTTATAATGCCCTTCGGGCATGGTATTAATTGACTTTGGAAATTAATTTAAAATGAAACTTCATTAGGCAGCCAGTAATCTTGGATTTATATTCTTTCTGCTCTAAATCCTTAGAAAACATATGCTCTTTAAATAATTAAAAAGTGTGTACTGAAGTTTTATTGTTGAAAAACCATGTAGTATTGTAATGGTAAATAAATAACTTTCACTTTAAAGCATTTTCCTTTTGTGATGGATTGTTGAAAAGAAGTTTTAATGAAATTACATTTTTTGCACTAACATCGACTTTGAAGCTTTAAAGTCAGTATATATTTTATGCTTCTGGACTCATTCATTCATTCAGCAAATATGTGCAAAGCATGGCTGCATATAGCAGGGAGTAAGAAAGACTTGAATCGTGTCCTCAAGCTTCCAGTCTAGTGGAGACAAATGGAACAGGCGTGCTTAGTGCTGCAGAAGGGAGGGTGTCTGGTACGAGCCTGTGAGGGTGCTTCGGTGGGAAGGCCTCAGCAAAGATCGCTTTGGTAACGTGAAGTCTGCAACCTGAGGGGTGCCTGGAATCTGGAGAAGGTGAGGGAAGGATGTATGGCGCAGAGGGAATGGTTCTGAGGGAGGGAGCAGTGCCGGCGGAGGGTGGGGGGTCCTGTGCAAGCTGACCTAGGAGGCTCAAGTATACACACGCAGTGGGGAGCAGCCTGTGGTGCCGAGGGCCACTGCGTGAGAGTCTTGTGAGGGTTTTCACTATCCTAAAGGCTCCCGAAAGCCATAGATGGAAGATCAGATTTGCATTTTGAGTAAGATCAGTCTGCAGTAGACTATAGTGGTGTGAGAGCAGAGTGGAAGATGGATGGGGAAGTTGAGCAAATGCAGGAAGGCCACTTAGCCTTCAGTAGTAGTCCCTGCAAGGGCTGGTGATGGTTGCTCTCTGACAACTCGTGAGACATATCAAACAAACAGCACATGCCTCTTTTAAGAAGGTGTAAAGCTGTAGAGTGCATGTAGTTCTCAAATTTCATTTAAGGATCCATATCTTAAAGATGATGCACAACTACTATGAAATCTTAATTTTTTTCTTTTGGGGCCACATTCTGTGTTTATATTATATAATAAAACTAATATTCAAATTATAAAGTCTCTGGTTATAGTGATACAAAAACAGATTTTTGTTTTCAGTTTTAAACATATTCCATTGCCATACTGAAATACTTGACTCTTAATTAACTAGTAAGGCAGGGAATTCAATCTGTCCAAATGTTAGATAATGCTGTTTAACATTTGGAAGCCTGAAGCTAGACAAGGCAATGATGACCATAACCAAGCTGAGAGGACTCTGATTTTTTTAATTATAAAAAAAGTTTATTTATTTTGAGAGAGAGGGAGAGAGAGAGAGGATGGTAGGAGGGGCAGAGAGAGAGGAGAGGAGAGAATCCCAAGCAGGCTTCACGCTGTCAGCACAGAGCCCAGTGCGTGGCTCATCCCTTGAATTCTGAGATCATGACCTGATCCGAAACCAAGAGTTGGACACTTAACCTGACTGAGCCACCAGGGTGCCCTGGGAGTGCTCTTTTTGTGTAATAAAGTAAGCTTGTAAAATGTATACAGTTCTGGAGAATATGTCTTATCAAGACTAGAGAAGCTGGTGCCATTGATTTGGGGCCTCAGGATGAAACCATGGGCCATGCCTGAAGATTCTTACTGTTTTCATCTCTAATGAAGCTCAAATAAATATGAGGCTGTGTGGGTAGAAAATATTTTGTACTCTCCATTTGTCTTTCTCTTCCAGCAGGAGTAGACACTTTACATTGCAGATTTATGAAAATATGATGAGGAAATTTTAGAATCCAGTTTTGAGTCCATAAAGTGAAGGTGGAGTGCTGAGAATATTTAAAAAGATTGAAGCAGTCAGCAGAGAGAATAGAAGGGAGAGTACTTTTTTGTTTTCTCCTGAAGAATGAGAGGATAGACCATTATTTATAGACAGACAAGGAACCAACAGAAAAAAATAAAGATTACAAGTATGCTAAAAACTCTATTCATTTGTAAGAAAACCTCAAAAACTCTCAGACCGATACCTTCCTGGAGTTAAACTATAGGTTTGGAGTGCAGGCCCCAAGACTGTCCTTACTCCTCACACCAGCTGCAAGTTCAAGGGGTTCCCCAAATCACCCCGAGGTTCAGTAATCTGCAACGACTCGCAGAACTCCCTGAGAGCTCTTATTCTTACAGTTGTGCTTACTACAGGGAAAGAATATGGAGCAAAATTAGCCAAAGGAAGAGACTCCTAGGGCCAATCCTAGGGCAGGGTCTGGGAGAATTCTAAATGTGTAGCTTCTGTTCTCTTCTCCCACGGAGCCAGCATGGTTACCCTCTTGGTATCAGTGTGTACATGATGTTTGACCTATGCATGGAGTATAGCTAACCCTGGAATTCGCTTAAGCTTTGGTTTCCAGAGTTTTGGGGGCTTCATTACATAGGCATTGGCTGATTGCCCATGGAGTTGAACTCACTCTACATGTCTGTTGAGTGTGTGTGACCTGAAGCCCCTACACTAAATTGGTCTTTCTGACATGGCTAGTCCCTATCCTAAGACTGTTAGGTACGGCCATTCCTACCCTAAGTTGGGGTGTGACCAGCCCCTTCCCTAAACAAGGTTACTTCTGTCAGATATGACTTAGATTACCTCCCAGAAACCTAGGCAGTGGTTAGACCTCTTTTGAGGGAAGACCAACTTTATTTATTGCACACCTGTATTTTAAAAGGATTGTCTTGTGTTTTATGTTGAGGCTGGTCTTGAGTAGGAGCAAGGGTGTAATCAAAGAGATCAGTTAAAAGGACTGTGTGCAGTAGTCCAGAGGGAGGTGCTTAACTCCAGGTGATAGTGGCAAGGGTAAGGTAATAAGTGGTTTCAGCACGAATCCTGGGGCGCCTGTGTGGCTCAGTCAGCTAAGCGCCCGACGTTGGCTCAAGTCATGATCTCACGATTCTTGAGTTCAAGCCTCGCATCCGGCTCTCCTCTGACAGTGCAGAGCTTGCTTCTGATCCTCCCATTCCCTCTCTCTCTGTGTGTGTTCTCTTTCTTTCTCTCAAAAATAAATGAGCATTAAAAAAAATATCAGTCTGGGAATATTTTGAAGGAAAGGGGCAATAGGATTTATTGATGTACTGGATGTATGTATGAGTGAATGAAATGAGGAGTCCAAAATACCTCTTGAGGCTTTGGGTGTGAACAGCTCTTAAGGATGGGAAAGCCAGTTGTCTATCATAAGAATTAGGTGGCTCCCACAACTACCATCAATTAAAAAGACATCTTAAAAATTAGTCCAATATTGATAATATATTGAGGTTCCTTAAAAGTGAATTATTTCTTATGTTTCAGATACTTAAAAAAAAGAGAGATCTGTTGTATCTTACAATGCCCATGTGAGGACTTTGAATGAACAAAAGGCCAACTTAAATGATACTAATACTTTTATATTGATTCCTCTCTCATATTATCATCAAATTGATCCAAACTATATTTAGATGTTTTAAATTATTTCTGAATAGCAATGGTAGTAGTTTATGGATCTAAAATTATTGAAACTGATAACACTTTAGAAGTTTTGCTGTCTGTGTTGTTCATGTTACCTGCATGAGTTATGTCATATTTCATAGTGTCTTCATGCTGTCTGCTGACCTAGTAAATTGGTTTATTTGGGTCAATTGAGAGCATTGATCTAAAGGACTAATTTAATATTGAACTCAGTTCATTATCTTCATGGGTCTTTCCTCAGCTTTGATGATGGTTATTTTTATACAGGTTCAGTTTCTTCATTGAGTGTAAGTGTGAATGCTGGCAGTTAGTTATAATTCAATGGATAACATAGGATAATCTAACTGCACTTTAATTTTAGTTTAAAAATTAATAATTAAAAAATTCTTCCACATAGCAAAATTTTGTTAGTATTACTCTGTGTCGATGTTAAGATGAGAAAAATGCCAAACCATTTGGCTGTTCATCTATATATCAGTACATAACTTGTCATCTGACAAATCTGTCAGCTAGAAGTTTGGCTATTCTCAAGCCCTAGTGACCCAGTAATATCTTTGCTGCATTATGGAAAATAAAAAATTCGCTTAAGACTGCTTAGGAAATTTCTCATCGTTGGGAATTGTGACTCAGTGAACTCAATTCTAATTACATTTAAATTTGTTTATATCAGCTAAAAGGATTAACTAGAAAAATACAGTTGACCTCTGGACAACATGGGTAATGGGGTGCCAATCTCTGTGCAGTCGAAAATCTGTGTATAACTTTTGAGTCCCCAAAACGTAAGCACTAATAGTCTATTGTTGACTGGAAGCCTCACTCATAACATAAACAGTTGTTTAACACATCTTTTGTATGTTATATGTATTATATACTGTACTTTTGCGATAACATAAAGATGTTATTAAGAGGGGCACCTGGGTGGCTCAGTTGGTTGAGCGTCTGGCTTTGGTTCAGGTCATGATCTCATGGTTTATGGGTTCGAGGCCTGCGTCAGGCTCTGTACTGACAGCTAGCTCAGAGCCTGGAGCTTGTCTTCAGATTCTGTGTCTCCCTCTCTCTCTGACCCTCCCCTGTTCATGCTGTCTCTCTCTCTCTCTCAAAAATAAAACATTAAAAAAAATAAACATTAAAATTTAAAAGAAGAATGTTAATAAAATCATAAGGAACAGAAAATACACTTATAGTACTGGGCTGTAGTTATGAAACAAAATCCTGCATACATGTGAAATTCAAGAGTCAGCTGTATTCTGTTCAAAAGCAGGTTGAGGATCAAATTGTCCTTTCTTGGCATTCTGCTCTGGCTTAGTTCTTTGGGCCCCTAACTTAATTCTATTCATTTGTTTTGGAAAGCAAACAGATTTGTGTAGTGAAATAAAACAGATTGGTGTTGCTAACATTACAATAGAGAATGAGAACCTTTGGTCACATGTATGCTTATTAGGAAAAAAGTTCAAATGAAAGTTCTTCAGGTGCAAGAAATCTTATCCTGGTAGTGACCCGTCATTCTTAAGTGGTGGCATTACATTGAATTTTCCTCCCTCCCTCCTTTCTTTTCCCCATCTCTCCCACCCTCCCTTCATTTCTCCCTCTGCCCTTCCCATAATTTATTATATATCTAGATTCAAAGCTTAAAAAGTTACTATTAGCCTGGATTTAAAAAATGTGTTACACCTTGAGTGCTATAGGTAAGACCAGCAATATGCCTAGGTATTTTATGGAATCAGAGCTAAGGATAGTGTCCAGAATATTTCAGAGAGGAGTATTGTAGACAGTGTGAGGAACCATGCTGTTATTTAATGTCTTCAAAAAGACCCTCCCCAACCCCCCTACCCTCCCCACTCCCCCGCAGCTAGTAACACACCCCTGATGCCACTGATTTATTCCACTGTTTTCACTGCCTTTACTGCTACAGGGACATTTTTCATCAGGTATCATTTGAGTTCTGCGTACTTTAGCAGAAGTCTCTATGTATACTCTTAATGTAAATTGGGAGCCAAATAAAGGCCTCTTTATAATGTAATTTGTTAAAAAGTTTGCTTACCATTGTCATTCTCCTGTGATCTTGTCTCTGCATGGCGTTCAACCTTCCGTGTAATATCCTCCTGAACAGGACCTGTTCCCTTCTTCCCAGTTACGAGAATGATGCCATTGCTTCTGTAGAGCCAAAATTATAATGTTGGTACAAGCTTATTAATAATTATTTCCTTTGCCGGTGGGAGTTGTTTGGAACTTTAAAGACAGATTTATAATGATATTTTTAAAGTGGGAGAAAATGTGAGGCAAATGGGAATGTGAATTGATAAGTTGAAAAAGATTGGGAAAAATGTAAATTAAATACTTGCTGAGATATTATCAAATGGATCTTGGGTGTACATTTTCTGAAACTAGAACTCAGTTTGATCTGAATTCATCATGCTTTTAGCCTGCGTTGTTGCTTTTGCCGTTAATGCTGTAGTTCTTAGGAAATTTAGGAAATGGTACCTTGTGTTTACATGGGCGGGATTCTTTCTGTTACATTCTTCCCTTATTGTTTGTGAACAAAGTTTAAGTCTTGCCATATCAAATAGATGAAATAGTACAAAATTATAGTAAATTATCTTAATGTTCTTTGCTCTTACATGATTGCCTGCTGCAGCCTAGAAAATACTTTCAAAGATAAATGTAAATATTTTGAATTGTGGCTTTTTATATGCACATTTGTCAAATGTATCAGTGTGTGATTTTTTAAATTAGTAAAGGTCCACTTAGGTGTGTAAATTCAGTAGACATAGTGGTTTAAAATGAAATTAGGAAAGAAAATTCAAGACAATTTCAGTGTTGCTTATTTTTATTTGTTTATTTTAATTTTAAATAGACTCCATGCCCAACATGGGGTTTGAACTGATGAATATAAGATTGAGTTGCATACTCTATCAGACTGAGCCAGCCAGGCACTTTTGCTTCCTTTTGTTTACTTTTACTTACTTTTAACAGTAGAAACTTTCACCTTCTTGGGAGGTACTTTTTGGGACAAAAATATTGCTTTCTGAATATTCAATGAATATTTATATCATTTGGGGAAAAAACAGAGGAGCTGGAAGAAAATCCCAGAGAGATTAAGGAATGCTTTTTCAGGGCTAGTCAACAAAGAATTTATTATTATTATTTTAATGTTTATTTTTGAGAGAGAGAGAGAGACAGAGAGACAGAGAGAGGCAGAGTGTGAGTAGGAGAGGGGCAGAGAGAGAGGGAGACATAGAATCTGAGGCAGGCTTCAGGCTCTGAGCTATCAGCACAGAGCCCGAAGTGGGGCTCGAACTCACAAACCGTGAGATCATGACCTGAGCTGAAGTTGGACACCTAACTGACTGAGGTACTCAGGCGCCCAAAAAGAATTTATATGAA
Organism: Suricata suricatta; assembly: GCF_006229205.1. Classification (NCBI taxonomy): domain Eukaryota; kingdom Metazoa; phylum Chordata; class Mammalia; order Carnivora; family Herpestidae; genus Suricata; species Suricata suricatta. The sequence goes on along the minus strand of NC_043700.1, from coordinate 49,616,252 downwards.
GCAAATTAGTGTGGGTTTCTTTTTTCCTTCAGAGAAATTCTAACAATTTTAAATTAAGGAAAGAGAAAATAAAATTCCATTCACAGTGAATATAGTAGAACAGTACACATCATTATTATAAAGGAGGTAGAAGAAAAGGGAAGGGAAAAAATAAAGGATTTCAAGATTGGAAGGAATTTTAACTGATCATTCTATTTAGCTCCCTCTTTTTCAGATAGGTAATACTGCAATTTAAGAAATGAGGTGGGAATCAGAGAGAAAGTAACCCAAATTGGAGGGTGATGGTGGAGAAGGAAGTTTATCTATTAAAATTACTTTCACCTTGTGTTTTCTACAGTGAGTTTTGCCTAAAGAATAATACAACAGTAGGTTTTTAAAAAAGATTTAACGCATAGGCATTCCTGAAATATTATCATCTCATTAAATTTTTATATAGTTTTTCAGATTACAAAAGCATGATACATGCTTATTTTAAGCCAAGAAATCATTCTGAACATGAAATGTAGAGATTCCTCATAATTTCACCCTCACAGAAATAACCATTGTTAAAAGTTTGTTGAATAAACATTATTTTTCTTTACTTTTATAAAAATGGGAGTATACCATATATGTTATTTTATAATTTGGTATTTTTAATTAACCTCTTTCATGCCTTTGTACATCTGTATATAAAGTCTGCCAATGTTAAATCCATTGTGTGGCCCTTTCCATTGTGCCATAAGTAGTTGAAATCGTTTCTTAGTGAAAATACTCAGTTGATTTCTAATTTTTTATGAACACAAAGAGTATACATAGAAGTAAAAATCGTTCTTCAGTGAACTTGGTATGTTTATTTACTTTTTGTACTTGTGTTAGTATTTAGTAGGATAAATATTTCTGGATCTCAGAATACAAACATAAAAAACACTCAGCGTGGGTACTAGTTTGTATTTCCTTCAAGGAAGTATTGTCAGTTTTAAAATATGATAACCATAACATGTTAATTAATTTGTAGTCCTTAGTTTGTCTCTTTTTTGTGAATTTTGATAAAGTGAATACTCCTGTGTGACCAGCACAAAGGTCAAGAAACCTTTAGGCACTAAAACTATTCTTCCTTCCTGCCCCCAACTCCCACCCCAAGGGTAAACACTAATCTTGACTTCTAACACCATAGATGAGTTTTTACTTATGTTTGAATTTTAGGAGTGGTATCATACAGAATCCTACAGATGCTTTGGTGTCTGACTTCTTTTAATTCAGCATTGTTTTTGAGATTCAAACATGTTGTGTGTACTTGTTGTAGACCGGTCTTTCTCCTTGCTGTGGTGCTGCATTGTCCGAATATACAGTTCACTTACCTGTAGCAATATTGATGGCATTTGAGTTGTCCTAATTTTTGGATATTAAGGAATAATGCTGCTATAATATAAACATGTGTGGGGCACCTGGGTGGCTCAGTCGGTTGAGCATCCAACTTCGGCTCAGGTCATGATCTCTCGGCTTGTGAGTTCGACCCTGCGTCAGGCTCTGTGCTCATAGCTTGGAGCCTGGAGCCTGCTTCAGATATTGTGTCTCCTCCTCTCTCTCGCCCTCCCATGATCATGCTCTGTCTTTCTCTGCCTCTCAATGATAAAGGAACGTTAAAAAATAATACTTTAAATATATATATTAACATGCTTGCATTTGTCTTCTGATGAACATGTATATACACTTCTGTTGGGAGTAACATTGTTACGTTATAATTTTGGGTTTTTTTAATACCTCTTTGGTTTACTTTAATATTTAATGTTTGGTTTAGTTCTCCATTATGTTATTCTTTACTGTTTTTATTTGGCATTTTCTTTCTTCTTGTATTATAATCAGTTTTGGTAGATACTGAGAAACTTTTCTATAAAGTGGCTGTTTCAGTTTGCACTCCCATTAGCTGTTTCCTTCACATCTTTGCTAATATCTGCTGCTGTTTTACTTTCCCATTCTGTTAGGTGTGTAAAACTCCAAACCGTGCTAGTATAATGTATATGATTGATTTGATATCTGGTACTTCAGAATTTCCTGATCAGTCTTGGTTCTTTATTCATTCAGGTGAACTTTAGGATCATTTTGAAGTTTATAAAATAAAAATGTGATTTTATTTATAATTTTATTGATTTATAAATTACATGGATGTGAATTGGCAACTTGTAATATTGAGTCTTTCAATTCAGAATAAGACATGATTTTTCAACTAGTTTAAGATTTCTTTTATGTCCCCTAGTTGAGTTATATGTTTTTTATAGATCATTAATATTTCTAACTAAGTAGATACTTCACTGTTTTATACATGTGAAAGTTTGAGTATATTTTCTTCTTTTTTATCTTCTAATTGGTGATAAAAGTATATTATTTCTTTTAAAGTTTTGTTGTGTTCTTTCTATCGGATATTGAGTATTCCTCAGTTTTCTTACATGAGATTAACATGTCTTTTCATGTGTGTGTGTTTATGCATTTCATTATTATTATTCTCCTTTCTAAAAGGAGTTGGCAAGCTTTCTTTTATCTGTTTGCAGGAACAATTTGAATAGTGTCAGAACAATCTGTTCTTTGACTGTATAGAAGATCACAAGTGCAATATCTGGATTTGAGTTTTGGAATGTAGCTTTTTGCTTTCTCAGTTCCATACAAAGCTTTATGTTACCTATTTAGGTTTACTATTTCGTGAGTCTGTTTTGCCAACTGTTTATTCATTGGACTTTATTCTCAGATTTATGAGCATTGAGTTAAGAAAATAGTCTCATAATTCGTTTTGCTTTCTTATTTTTTTCTAATTTCAGTTCAATATTTATAGTTTCTCTTTAGATTTTGAGTAGCTGATTAGTGATTTATAGGTTGTATTGAATCTTAATCAGAGGTACAATCTTTGTTCTTTGCCCATGTGGATTTCAGTTGATAATTTTTATTAATTACTCTTCTCTGATTTTGTAGATTCATATTATTCTTTCAATGAATTCTTCATTTTTATATGTTTATTAATTTATTTTCATTCTTAGTAATACAGATACTTAAACTTCAAGCTTTCTCAGATTAACAGATTGCATAATGTCCCACAGATTTTTGACATGGTTTTCATTTAAATTATAATTTTCTAGATAATCTATAATTATATCTTTGATTTCCCCTTCGGTCTAATATTTATTTATGAGAGAGTATTTTAAATTCTCATAGATTAGTGAATTTGGGGCTGTGTTACTGTTTTGTTGTCATAAATCTCCAGTTTTATTTTATATGATTGGAATGTTTTATTAAGATGTTCTCTACAGGTCCAATGTGTGTTCACTTTTTGTGTAGCATTGTGAATTCTTTAATAAGAGCGTAATTCTCTTTTCATGATATAGAGTTAGATGTGTGAGTATGTGCTTGTGTGTTCCAACTTAATATTTCCTATAGTCTTAGTTTCTTACTCCGTCAAAGCCTGAAAGAAGTTCATCAGAATATTGTGTTACTTCCTCCTTGGTAGTTTCAAATGTTTGCTATTTAAATTTTTTAACAGTTTTGTTGAAATGCAGTTGACTTAAAGAAAACTACACACATTTTAAAAGAATGATTTGAAAAACATATCCCTACTGTGAGATCCACAATAAGAAAACCAAAATATCCATCACCCCCTAAGTTTTTTGTGCATCTTTATAACTCATTGTTTTCTTCCCTGTCCTTAGGTAACCCCTGCATTGCTGTCTTTCACTATAGTTACCTTGTCTAGAATTTTATTTTAGTGAAATTGTATGCTATTTTTTTCTATTTGGTTTCTTTTATTCAGCATAATTATTTTTCGGAGTCATCTATGTTGTTTTGTGTATTCCTTTGTGTGTTGTGTTAATTCCTTCTTATTGCCCAGAAGTATTCCATTGTATGGAAACATTAGCTTGTCCATTCATCTGTTAATGGATACTTGTTTGTTTTCTTTTGTGGGACTTCTGTACCTAAAAATGCAATAAACATTTGTGTATAAGTCCTTGTGTGGATATACACATTTTTTTCTTTGCTTTTGGGTAAGTACCTAAGAGTAGAATGGTTAGATCATATGGTTGGTATATATTTAAGGTTTTAAGACACTGTTCCTGTTTCCCAAATTGGCTATACCATTTGGCATTTCTGTCAGCAGAATGAGAATTATAGTTGCTTTTTATCTTTGCTGTATCTTTTTTTTTAATAGTTTATTGTCAGCTTGGTTTCCATACAATACCCAGTGCTCTTCCCCACAAGTGTCCTACTCCATCACCACCACCTCTTTTCCCCCATCCCCCTTTCCCTTCAACCCTCAGTTCGTTTTCAGTATTCAGTAGTCTCTCAAGTTTTGCGTCCCTCTCTCTCCCCAACTCTGTTTCCCTCTTCCCCTCCCCCAGGTCCTCCATTAGGTTTCTCCTGTTTTCCTGTTAGACCTATGAGTGCAAACATACGGTATCTGTCCTTCTCTGCCTGACTTAGTTCGCTTAGCATGACACCCTCAAGGTCCATCCACTTTCCTACAAATGGCCATATGTCATTCTTTCTCATTGCCATGTAATACTCTTTGCTGTATCTTTATCTGTTTGCTGGGACTACTGTAACAAAATACCATAACTGGGTGGTTTGAATAATAGGAATTTATTTTCTCATAATTCTGGAGTGTATGATCTAGGTGCTGGCAGTTTTCGTTTCTCATGAGGCTTTTCTCCTTGGCTTGTAGATGGCTGTTCTCTGGCTGCCTCTTCACATGCTCTTATGTCCAAATTTCGTCTTCTTAGGAGGACACCAGTCAGATTGGGTTAGGGCTCACCATAACCTCATTTTAACCTAACCGTTGGTCTCTTTAAGAGCCCTATCTCCAAATATGGCCACATTCTGAGATACTGGGAGATTAGTTTTCAGTAAAAGTTGGGGGGAGGGGGGGACACTTAAGCCCATAGCACTTGTCAACACTTGCTATGATCGGTTGTAGTTGTATAATTTTAGCCTTTCTAATAGATGGTATCTCATTGTGGTTTCAATTTGCATTTCCCTAATGATATTGAGCATATTTCCATGTACTTGCTGCCACCATTATATCTTTTTTGGCAAAGAAGATTTGGGGTTTGGTTTCTTACTAGTAAGTATTGAGAAATCTTTATTTTGGATACAAGATCTTTACTGGGTCCATGCTTTGAAAATATTTTCTCCCGGTTTCTGACTTGTATTTTCATTCTTCTAATAGGATCATCTAATGAGGGAAAGTTTTCCATTTTGATGCAGTCCACTGTATTAACCTTTTCTTTAATAGATTGTACTTTTACTGTCCTATTTTATTTTTAAAGTTTATTTATTTTGAGAGAGAGAGGGAGCATGCAGACATGGGAGGGGCAGAGGGAGGAGAGAGAAAATCCCAAGCAGGTTCTGTGCTGTCTGCAGAGCCCAGCATGGGCTTGAATGATGATGTGAGATCCCAAACTGAGCCAAAATTAAGAGTCAGACGCATAATAACTGAGGGGCTACCCAGGCGCTCCTTGATGTTTGTCCTATTTTAGAATTCTTTGCCAAACCCAAGAACACGAAGATTTCCTCCTTGTTTTCTTCTAAAAGTTTTATAGTTTTTGGTTTTACATCTAAGTCTGTGATCCATTTTTCAGTTACTTTTTGTATATGATATGAAGTATTGATCAATTATTTTTCCCCCCATATCTGAATATCCAGTTGTTCTAGTGCCATTTGTTGAAAAAGGTTATTCTTTACTGACTGTCCTTTGCACCTTTGTTAAACATCAGTTGACCATAAAAGTGTGAGTGTTTTTCTGAGCTGTGTTCCATGGATCTTTTTGTGTATCTTCAGGCCAGTACCACAGTCTTGATTACTGTACCTTTAAAAATTTTTTTTTAATTCCAGTATAGTTCTAATTACTATAATTTTTAAAATTAGTCCCAAAGGTCATGCATTGTAAGTCCTCAACAGAAAAGTTCTTCCTTTTCAAAGTTATTTTGGCTCTTGGTTCTTTACATTTTCATTTGCATTTTAGGGTTGGTTTGTAAATTTCTACAAAACAGTAGGTGAGGATTTTTATTGGGATTGTGTTGAATTTCTATGTCAGTTTGGGAAGAATTGAAATACTAACAATATTGAACCTTCTGATGCATGAACACGACATATAGCTGCATTTATTTAGGGGTCTTTAATTTCTCCCAGCATTATTTTGTAGCTTTTAGTATAATGTTCTTGTATCTCTTGTCAGAACTCTCTCTAAATGTTTCATATTTTCTGACACTATTGTTAAAGGTATTGTGTTTCTTTTTTTTTCTTTTTTTTTTTTAATGTTTTTTATTTATTTTTGAGAGACAGAGACAGTGCGAGCAGGGGAGGGTCAGAGAGAGAGGGAGACACAGAATCTGAAGCAGGCTCCAGGCTCTGAGCTAGCTGTCAGCACAGAGCCCGACGTGGAGTTCGAACCCACGGCCTGTGAGATCATGACCTGAGCCGAAGCCAGACGCTCAATCGACTGAGCCACCCAGGCGCCCCTATTGTTATTAATTTCAATTTCTGATTGTTTGTTGTTGGTTTATGGAAACACAATTGATTATTTTGTATTGATATATTTGTTTCAGTAACTTTTTTGGTAGATTTGATGGGTCTTTGTAGATGAGCATGTCCTCTACCAATAAATTTCATACCAATGTACTTTAATGTGGATCTTTTCATCTTTTGTTCTGGTTCATGGCGTTTTCAGCAAAGAAAGTCATTTTAGTTTTGGGACATTTTTCTAGTACTCCTTTTTTTTCTTTTTTGTTTTCTCCCATATTTCTGTTGTGAAACCTAGCTGTCTGTTTTCTAGATTATGAAAAAGAAAGGGCTTTGGAGATAAGGACTTTTATTTCTCTTGTGGAATCAAAATAGAAGAGTTGTTGGGCTTTTTTTTTTTTTCTTACATATAGTTTCCCCATTCTTCCAATTGTTTTTTCCCCCTCAAGTTTTAATAGTTGTACTGTGTCAGTATATTACAAAGCTTTTAACTCTCCATGTTACTTCTTCAAGTAACTATATAGCTAGCGTATACTTATATCTCTCTTTCTGTATGTCTTTGTAATCATTTTAGTTTTCTGAAACTTATTCTCTAGTAGATTCCCCAGAAGTTGAAAATGTTTCTAGGGTTCTTACATAGTGTCATCTTGATATTTGATTGTTAGTTTTGCTGGATATAAAATTCTTGGTTTGCATTTTTGTAAATATCTTATATATATTTGTTTTCTTCTGGTATAAAATATTGCTGGCAATGTCCAATGATAATAAGTCATGTGCTCTTTTGCATAGAAGTACAAAAATGTTTTCTTTAAAGTCTAATAATTTTGGGGGGTTCCTAGGAGGCTCAGTCACTTAAGCATCTGACTTGAGTTCAGGTCATGATCTCATGGTTCATGAGTTCAAGCCCTACATCAGGCTCTGTGCAGACAGCTCAGACCCTGGAGCCTGCTTGGGATTCTGTGTGTGTGTCTCTCTCTCTGCCTCTCCCCTGCTTGCACTCTTGCCTTTCTCTCAAAAATAAATAAACATTAAGAAAAAAATTTTTTAATGAAGTCTAATAATTTTTTTAAAGAATATCTCTGGTGTTGGTCATTCAGGGCTAGTAGTCTTAGATATATAGTATATTCTTTCAGTATTTAGCTTCACATTATTTTTTTCAAGCAAACATCTTTTGCATTATAGTTTTCAGTATTCAGTTCTATTGCTTTCTTGTTTTAGTCAGTGACTCCTATTTCCTGTGTTAGATATCCTCACCCATCTTTAATATTTGTTATTTTCTGTTGTATCCTAATTTTTATTTATCTCTTCATTTTCTTTTTTCCTGTTTCTCTGAAAGCATGTTTGTGTTTATTTGCTCTTGTCTTCTAAAATAATGTTCATTTCTTTTAAAAAAAATTATTTATTTATTTATTTATAAATGATCTCTACACCCACTATGTGGCTTGAACTCAACAACCCCAAGATCAAGAATCGCACAGCTCTTCCAACTGAGCCAGCCAGGTGACCCAGTAATGTTCATTTCTGAACTGGCGTTTTCTTTTGTTGTTTTTCTTTTTCCTTGAGTTTTATCCTCTCTTTTCGGAATTAAAAGAAGATTCTGACTTACATTCTTTCATGCCTTATATCATCTTAATAACTTTTATTGGGCTTTAGTGTGGTGTGCTTTCGTTGGAGTATTTGCTGTTTAATATCTTTTTCTTATAATGACTTTGGGATCTGCTTTTAGTACTTTCTGTTGCTCATTTTTATGGAAGTTATTTTTCTCCAACTATTGAAGTAGGGGTTAGTGTAGATTGTTTTTCTCCTCTCTTGCCTCCTTTTGTGTTTTTAAAAAAAATGTTGATTTACTTATTATGAGACATAGTGAGCACAAGCCTCCAAGAGTGTGAGTGTGGGAGGCACAGAGAGAATGGGACAGAGAAACCCGAATGGACTCCTCTGTCAGCTCTCAGAGCCCAATGCCGGACTTAATTCCATGAACCATAAGCTCATGACCTGAGCCGAAATCCAGAGTTACATGCTTACCCAACTGAGTCAGCCAGGCACTCCTTTTGTGGTTTTCATGCGGATAACTTGCATTTTCAGACTCGCCATATTTTTAGTTTATAGTTAGTTTATCGGGGACAACTCCATTATAAGCTGAGGAAGATCTGCATTTCAAATAGCCTTCATAGAAGACTGTACCAATTTACATTCATATTCACAGTGAAAAAGACCATGGTATCTTTTCAAAAAATATTAAGATGTTTCCATTCTGTGTTTTGCACATTAAAATGTGCAAATTCTGTGTTTTGGTTCCATAAAATTCTGACGAATGAAAACACTAGCTAGGATATTATTCCACTAGTCACACAGCACACATTGAATGAATGCCTGCCTTTGTGCCTAGGATACAGAAATGAGTCACTGGGTTTAGTTTTTTCACTTAACAACAGTTGTTGCCAAATTGTCCAACAGTGTCTGAGGCTACCCATTTTTGTACATCCTTACTTAAATTTGTAATAGTTTCAGATGTTTTAATTTTTGCTAATTTTGGCCAAAGATAAGACAAAAATCCTTTTCTTTAGGACCTGTAAGTTATTTGGAGTGGGAAAGGTGCAGGACAAACGATAATCCGGGCAGACTAGGATAGGCATTGTGGTAAACTCTGTGAAGGGAGCATGGGGTGCTTTGAAAAGTCAGCCACACTTCTCAGCACCCAGAGCACCTACTGCTCCAGTGTCCTCCTGGACGAAGAAGGACCAGCCCACATTTACCCTCCAAGTTGGAATATGTGAGTGTCTCCTAAAAGACTCTGAAGATAAAATTTAGGAGTATGAGCAAATCCTCAATACCAAACAAGCAGAACAATATGAATCTTTTGTGAAATGCGTACATGATCAGATTATGCGACCATATGGGACAAGGCCTGTAGGCTGTGTGTCCTGAAGCCTTCTTGCAGGTCTGGGTATCAGGTCTGACCTCAAGGGATGGCTGCTGTACACTTTTTGCAACTGGTTTGATATCACATTTCCTCTCCAACTTTGCATCCTGAGAACACTAAACGTTTTTGCAGGTCCATTTTATACAATTTGAAAGACCTTAAAACTTTCTGGTTGCCACAAGCAGATCTTTCTCTTCATCAAGATCTTTTTCCTGTTTTGAGGCGGTGGAAGTTAAGTGTCCATTTATTTTTCACATGTTACTTGTTCAGGACCACATTTTTGCAGAATGCCTTGTTTCCTTTAGTGTTTCTGGAAAGGAACATTCTACTGAAATTATTTTAGTATGAATAGAACAGTTTTATTAATTAGAGCTTATTTTGAGAATTTCTGAGTTTAATTCAAACATATGCCAATTCCTTCCAAAAAGTAAGGTGATATTCAGAGACCATTCTGCTAAGGTGGCTTGGAGAAATTTCTGGCATACTCATATTTGCAGATTCCTTATTAGTGAACATCTTTGACTTTTAAACGTAACCAAAAACTGCAACATTATTCTTTGCTCATTTTTCTTATATATTGTTAACAAGTTTAGTTGCAAACAAATAAAGTACTTCAGCTATTTGGGTGGAAAAAGTGCAGGGAGGTTGCTTGGGGTCACACATGCGCCATCTTGGGGTGGTGGGTAAGGAAGGCTTCATAAAGGAAAAATTGCTTGGCCGTTTTGAATGTTGAGTGTAGGAGTTCTTATTCTTTGACTCAGGAACCAGGGGAGTGGTAATGAAGGACATTTATATAGAACAGTAGCCTGTGCAGAGCTACAGAGGTATAAGCCTAAAGGAAGTTGTTTGGGGGAAATACAGGTGCTTTGAGGAGGAGGTCTTTTTGAGAAGAAGTTCAGGCAGAAAGGTAGGAGGCCAGGTAATGAATGGCCACATAGGGAAAGTGAGAGTAATCAGACTTTATTCCATAAGTAAAGGGAAGTCAGTACTAGATTTTAAAATAGGAGATGACATGATCTGATTAAGTATATGATGTAATAGGAGACATAGAATTAGTAATGTTTTGAGCTTGGGAAGTAACTGGTTTTAAAAGGAATCAGACTACTGAGGACACAGAGGGTTTTGGGCAGTGGGTATCTCAGCTACCTACGTATTTGTAATGCTTTTCCCATGAAAGGTTGGACCATTCTTATGCACATAGTTCTTCCAGAACTCAGATGCATGCTGAACCTTAGCCTGTAATGTACTAGCATTTGTTCTTCTTTAAATCTTCCTGGAGAAATCTAAGGGAAGTTCCATTCCTCTCCGATTCAGAGTCTGTTCTCAGCCTTGTACTTTCCGAGGAAAAGTTGGAATCCTCAGTTTTTGCCCCCTCTCCAGGAAGGGAATCCTAGCGATAACGTTCACATTTGGCCCAAGGATCTGAGTTTAGGTACAGAGTTCACAGTTGTGATTTATTGCTTTAGTCCACCTCCAGCTTGCCTCACAAGGAGGTGCTCTGCATGAAGCTGGCACCTTGCTTTTATAGATCTGTTCAAATACGATCCTGGCTGGTTACATAGTAATGGTAATACTTCATTCTGATGCCTAAAGGCTGTAAAGCATTATTTAATGAATATGCAGTTAAATTTCAATTCCTGGTACTCATGTGTACCCTCTCCCTTGTGTGCTTATTTTTAAAGCCAGTTATATTTATATGTTTGTGGTATAACTTGCAGTTAAGTACTTCCCTTCATTATAACATTGGTGTCAAATGAATTTCTTTTCCTCATCTTCCTTACAGAGGTTTTTGATCTCAAAAATGTGTATATTTACATCTAACCCTGCTTTTTAACTTGAATCTCTTTCATCTGACTCCAGCTGAGTTTTGTCCTTGGGGCATTTATTTCTGGCATTTCCATTGGAAGGCTTTTTTCCCCTTGCACATCACGTGACAGAAGTGTGAGTGGCAGAGACTAGTACCAACAAGTCTACCAAGAGATACATAGGAACGGAAACCAAGCATGGAGAAAAAGTTGAATATTGGGTGGTTAGCAAGTGTGACAGCAGTTTGAATCAGAGGTTTGGATGAGAGGAAATTATCGTAGACTGTAGAAGAGAGTTTCATAGTAGCTCTGGAACCAGCACCGAGGCTGTGATACATAGACTTTGATTGTGAAGATAGGTGGTGTCCATATAGATTACTTGGTTGTATTAAGATCAGTGCTTGTCTAAGTGTGGTCCTCACACCAGCAGCATCCCATCACCTGGGTGCGAGTTAGAAATGCAGATTCTTGGACCTCCCTTCAGACCTCCTGAACCAGAATCCCTGGAGGTGTGAGGGGCCCAGGAATTTTGAATTTTAAGATTCACTGGATTAGTTAGAATGTAGAGAATATAGAGCTCATTGGATCAACAGTGTTAGGAAATAATGCTAGTTATGTAACAGTACCCTGCTTCAGAGATTCTTTCTCCTGGAGATTTCTTTTCTGTTGTGGTAATCCTTATTAGTAGCTATAATTTCAATGAAAAAAGAATTCTAAAGACTTGACATTACATTGAATTGAGCATTTATGTGATCTCTTTTTATTCAGTGTCTTTCATTTTTTACAGCTTTGACATCTCAGCCTTCCTCTGTTTGTTAATAAGAGAGTACAACTACTCTCTCCTGTTTCTTGCAGGCTCTTCATCCGGATTATGCCTCTTTTAGATTTCTGTGTAGAAACATGTGTGTGGATTTAGGAATGGAAATTTACTTGAAAGATATAAGTAAGATACAAGGAAGAGAGAGGTGGCTCAAATAGAAGGCATGATGAAAACATTGAATTTTTAAATTTATGATATGGAAATGGAAAATTTTTTAGAAACATAGTTCAATTTTATTATTTAACTAAAGTTAATAGTTTAAAATTAGCTTCTTATTCAAGACCTCTTTGACATGGGTCTTGGCTTTAAGGTTTTGAATCTTGACATTAAAACTAAAAGCAAAAATAAATAAGTGGGACTATATCAAACTGAAAAGCTTCTGCACAGCGAAGGAAGCCATCCGCAAAATGAAAAGGCAGCCTACTGAATGGGAAAAAGTATTTGCAAATCATGTATCTGATAAGGGGCTAATATCCAAAATATATAAAGAACTCCTACAACGTGAGAGCAAAACAACAAGACAGTTCGAATTAGAAAGTGGACAAAAGATCTGAATAGACATTTTCCCAAAGAAGACATCCAGATGGCCAACACAAACTTGAAAAGGTCCTCAACATCACTCATCATTAGGGAAATGCAAATCAAAACCACAGTGAGATTTGCTACCTTACACCTGTTTAAAGTCAAGAGAATAACAAATGCTGGCAAGGCTAGGTAGAAAACGGAACCTTTGTGCACTGTTGGTAGGAATGTAAATTGGCACGGCCACTGCGGAAAACAGTATGGAGATTGTCCTCAAAAAGTTAAATCTGGAACTTGCCATTTGCAACAAGATGGATGGACCCCAAGGGCATTAGGCTAAGTGAAATAAGTTAAGAGACAATGACAGATACCATATGATCTCTCATATATGGAATCTAAAAAAATATATATATATAAATTAAACATTACAACCAAGCCCACAGATAACAGAGTGATTGCTAGAGGTATGTGTGTTGGCCAGGGTGGGAGTGGGGAGTAGAAATGGATAAAGGGGAGTAAAAAGGGATAAAACAAAACAAAACAAATTGCTTACTGAAATGAAAATACAAAGCCTTTTAGGAAATTTTTAACCTAGGTTTTTAACTAGTACCAAAATAGTAAGATAGAAGGCATGATGGGAAACAATAACGTAGTAAAACTTCTTGATCTAACTAAAGCTAATATTTAAAAGGTATTTTTGAAATGTTTAACAGCATACAACTTAAAAAGTAAACAAGTATATATAGTAAAAAGCTTTCTTTCATCTTTTCCCTTTGAGGTGCCCAATGTTTGCCTGTCCTTTTATACATAAACGCATACATTTGTGTATATTAAAAATAGTATCTTACTACTATATTTTTTATAATAGACAATTACATTTAAAAAAAATTTTTGCAATCATTGCTGTGATAATTTGCTTATGTATGCCACACATGTATACATATACGTATACACATCTAATCTTCACACATATGTAGAGTTTATAGAATAAATTTCTAGAAGTTTACTGGTTGTGTTAAAAAGTGTGTGTGTGTGCAATTTTGATAGATATTGGCAAGTTGCCCACCATAATGGAGATCAATTTGGACTCTCAATCAACAGTGTTAGAAGGTGCCTATTTCTTAACAGCTTTACCAACAAAAAGTTTTAAATTTTTGCTAGTTTGGTTGGTGGAAAATACTTTCTCATTGTAGTTTTGATTGTGTAAAGTGTTGATCTTTTTGTTTGTTTGAATTTTTTCCCATGAAGTATGGATAGTTTTTGAATATTTTTTGAAGAATGTCTCTCCAGCACCTGTGGGCTTTGGAGATACCAAAATGAAAAATTAATTGTGAGGCTAGTTTTTGTTTTTGTTTGCAATTAAGATAGAAAACACTTTGTCTTTTTTTTTGTTTGTTTATTTTGAGAGAGATCACACATATGCTCACACAGAGGGGGAAGGGCAGAGAGAGAGGGGAAGAGAATCCCAAGCCGGCTCCACACTGACAGTGGGCTCTGTCTCATGAACTAATAAGATCATGATGTGAGCCAAAACCAAGAGTTGAACACTTAAACCATCTGAGCCACCCAGGTACCCTAAAATGGAGGATACTTTGAAATGGGGCATGCTGAAGAAGAAGCCAAGAGAGAGGGTGTGCTTGAAAATAAATGAAACAAAGTGACTGTAGATGATTTAGGGAACAGGAAATGTCTGTTTAATCAGAGATACTTACATTATGTGTGATATCATGACATCATTTCTTGGTCTACTCAGAATTCAGGTAGTTGGACAACAGAATTTACTATCTAGAAACATGTGTTTTTCCATAAGATTTCTGTGGAAAGATTGCTGCAGTAAAGTGGAACATAAAAAGGGTCTGAGGTTTGGTGTTCTGACGAGTCTAGTGGGTGTGCACATATGCGGATCCAGTGTTCCTTACGAAGGCCCCTAACTTTCCTTCTCACTTCCACATTACTTCCAAGTTACTCCTCACTTTGGATGTGCCATGGCTTCTGATGGAAGGCCCACCGTCTGTACCTTAGTCTGAAGAATGAGATCCATAGTGATCCGTGCAAGGTTCTCAGTGACCAACTTGTAAGGCCAGTCCCCAGAGTAGAGTTGGGTCAGAAGCAGATCTCAGGTAGGTAGGAATGAGAACCGATTATAAAGGAGACACTAAAAGATTTATTTTACTTTTGTTTTAGTCTATGCTATTTTGTTTTACTTTTGAGAGAGAGTGAGCAGGAGAAGGGCAGAGGGAGAAGGAGAAAATCTTAAGCAGACTCCACACAACCATGAGACCATGACCTGAGCTGAAATCAAGAGTCAAACACTTAATTGACTTGTTCATTGGGAAACTTAAAAACTTCAAACTCAGATCTTAATAACAAAGTGAAGAGGAAATGAGTTTTAATTATTTGTTGAAAAAGATGTCATTTTGGAAGCATTTTAAAAAGTTAAACTGGAGGGTGCCTGGGTGGTTAAGTAGCTGACTTTGTCTCAGGTCATAATCTCATGGTTCGTGAGTTTGAACCCGCGTCCAGCTCTGTGCCGACACCTTGGATCCTGAGCCTGCTTCAGTTTGTTTGTCTTCCTTTCTCTCTCTCTGCCCCTCCCTTGCTCACACTCTGTCTCTCAATAATGAATAAATGTTTAAAAAAAAAAAAAGTTATACTGGAAACTGAGAGTGAACAGTTTAACAGCAACCCATAAAGAGAGAAATGAAACCAGCCATCAGTAAGTAGTTTTACTTTATCTTAAATGTTAAGTGCTAGTTTGGTTCTAGAATTAAAAAGGACTTAACTTGTTTTTCTAGAAGTATATGTGTTGAATATATAATGACATTGCTTCTTCTGTGGCTCTGAAGAATTAATTTTGCTACTTTATTGTCAGATGTCTTATGTAAGAAATATGATCAGGGATATGATCAGGGACTTCCCATGCAATTTAGAACCGAGAATTCCAATTGACATTTGAGCTTTTTATCTCAGATTTCCCTTTCCTTCATCTCTTTTATAATTAAATAGGTGAGTATTTTTTAAGTTGAAAATTGAATTGTTTTCTCATTTATTGTGAACTGGCAGAAAAATGGGAAGGATCATCCTGTAAGACGGTTGACTTGGTTAGACAGAAAACATCCCCCCCGCCCCCCCGCTCATTTCCCTGTTCTCCTTTTCACATTGATTAGACACAAATACAAAATCCAAAACTAACAGATTTAGGATAAATTAAAAGTCAGGTTGAATTAAGCATGTAACTTAAATGGCATTTGACTCTAAATATGTGTAACCTTTTTACTAAAAATTTTTTTTCCAATGTGTATTTATTTTTGAGAGACAGAGCATGAGTGGGGGAGTAGGAGAGAGAGAGGGAGACACAGAATCCAAAGCAGGCTCCAGGCTCTGAGCTGTCAGCCCAGAGCCAGATGCGGGGCCCAAACTCTGCAACCCTGAGACCATGACCTGAGCTGAAGTCAGGTGCTTAACTGACTAAGCCACCCAGGCACCCCTATGTGTAACCGTTTTAAAAATAGTATTTAATGTTTGGCCTTGTCCCATGAATATTCTCATTAAATTCTAGAGTTAGTTAACTCTTACAGAAGCGATGGTGTGAACAGCTAGTGGTTTTCCTGAAGAAATGGAAGGGCAGATCTCTGTACATTTGATGTCATTTTAAGCCAAAGAGAAACCACTCAAGAAATGTTTGATGATAAGAGTTTCGTAAAAGTTCCATTAGTGGAACAGTGAAAATCACATTTTTACCTGATTTGGAAAACATGAGTGCAGTGATAAAGCTTTCAGCTTTGAACACCAGGAGTATTTTCTACAGAAAGAAGAGATGCTGCCCTCCCTCCTCCTGCCAATCTATCCTATTAATTGAGAAATCACTCAGCAAATGGAAAGGAACTACTCCTTTAAGGCAAAAATTTATCTTCTTCTTTTTTAAATGTATATTTATTTTTGAGAGAGAGACAGAGTGTTGGGGAGGGGGACCAAGAATCCCATGGAGGCTCCATGCTGTCAGCAGAGAACCTGATATGGGGCTCGAACCCACAAACTGAGATTATGGCCTGGGCTGAAATCAAGAGTCAGATGCTCAACCAATTGAGTCCCCCTGGCACCCCAGAAATTTGTCTTATTCTTGCTTTTGAATTGTGATATCTGTTTTAAACCACAGGGCACAATAGGAAATATTCATTAGGGTGATTGTCATTAAGAAAAGGTAAATGTGTGTGCCCTGTTGTAGAGCAGGAAAATGTGTTACACAAAAGCTTGCTTTCAAAAGAGGTTAACAGGAAGAGCTCCCGTAGGTAGAATGATCTAGTTCTGAAAGTGAGAAGAGACATTGGAGATCATTTAGACCATTCTCCTAATTTTTGTAGCTGCAGAAACTGAGACTCCGAGCAGTTCAACAGCTGATGCACAGGACACTCAGCCCCTTAGTGTAGTGGCAAAGTGGCGTTGCGGCCGGAGCTCCTCACGGTGCGGTGCTTGTAAGCCAGAGCCCCTGGACAAGTTTCCCAATGTGCGTTCCACCTGGTAACTCAGCATTACTACCTCACAAATCAAAGCAGTGCTGGAAAGCATAGAAATTTTAGATAATCGTAATAATTTTCAGTCACTTCATGTGTTCACTGTAATGTGAACTCCTAAAAGGTACCTACACGTGTATTTGGGCTGTAGTCCTCTTTGCACTATTTATTTCTAATCAAAAATACTAGTTCATTTTTAGTTTAAGAGACTCCATTTTTTATCCTCTTGAATTAGAAGAGGTGCTCTATATTGCCAAGCAGAGAGTGGTCTTTGACTAGGCCTTCGTTGTTAATTTCCAGTTCCCTTGCAGTTTGGTTGGCAAATTCGGCTTGTGTTGGTGTTTCTTTTGGAATATGTTGAGATTTTCTTCGTGATGGTCAAGTCTGATGACAGGATCTTCAAAGAGCCTGGGATGTGTGACAGTAGAAAGAAAAGAAGTGGCATCGAGATCGTCAAGAGACAGATTGCCCCAAAAGGGCTCAGGTATGTGGCATGTGGGAGGAAGACAGCCTTGCAGGAGAAGCTGTGTTGTCAGATGACCAGATGCAGCTTTAAGCACAGGAAGGTGAAGGAAATGTTCACAAGAGGGACTTCTGGGTATCAGACTCTTTGTGATCTGTCATATTTTAAGCTGGTGTGACCTTTAAGCTTCAGATGAGCTCTTGAAAAATAGGTTTTAACGTTCTTGGGTCATGCTTTGTCTCAAAATTAGATAGAGGTTTACTCCATTGCCTCTCACATGGAGTGTTGCTGTGCTTGGCTGCTGTGGAGAAGTCAGAGCCAGCTTGATTTCTTTTCCTCTCCTGGGGGGCTTGCTTTTTCTGCTTGCGTGTTTGAAGATGTCTTTATAGCCTGTCTTTTCCTTTCTTCTGAAATGAGAGTAGTGTATGTGGGGGCGGGGGGGAGAAAAATGGCAGCTACATTAGAAAGTGGACGGTGAACCACATAAACTAAATCTTAAAGTGACAACTCTGGTGTTTCTGTATGTTTATTCCTTTACTTGTGTGAGGCTCATGGGTCTGCAGACATGCAAAGCATTGTTCTAGATATGGGCTCTGTTTTTGAATTCTTCAATGATTTAGCCCTTCCAGGTTTCCCTGGGGGCACGGTCTAATTGTGACCCTTCAAGTCCAGACAAGCCCTGAACCAACAATTTCACCTCAACTAATTACAGACAATATGACTGTACTATAGAATTAATCTCCTTTGTCTAACTAGTGCTCCCCAATGTTTAGAATCGGATTTATCTTGAACAGTAAAACTTACAGTTAATCATATACCTTCTGAAGTTGTATTCAATAGAATTTGGAACCTTAGGAATTAGGACCTTAGAGTTTTTTCTGGGGCTGGGAGACGGCAGGGTATGATGAATGGAGCATGGGCTTCAGAGTCAGCCCCATCCCACATCAAGTCCCAGAGTTGCCTCTGATTACTTTGGTTCAGCACAGGTTGCTTGGCAAAATGGGGGTTCAAACAGCCATCTTACTTGGTTGTTGTAAGGAATGCAGATAATATTTGTAAACTCCGTTGCACAGAACCTGTCATGGAGTTGCTTAAGTGGTAGCCGTTTTAATCAATATTTGTAAATTTGGTAGCTGTTACACATGAAATTTTAAGGCTACCTCTACATTGCTAATTATATGTTGGGTAGTGTTTTTCCTTGTGTAAGACATAAGCAAATTACTGTAGTCAGACTGGCTTATTACCCTGTGTTACTTGGGATTACACTTTGAGACGGCCTACTTGACTGGTGCCCTGTTTTAACTCCTGAGCACTTGGAGATCTTAAACTTGTGGCTTCAGGAAAGTAGCCTTTTTTCTTTACTGCAATCTTTCTTCAGCCCCCTCTCACTTTATAGTAAGTTTGAACCCAGTACTTTTTTTTTTTAATTTTTAGTGTCTTTTATTTATTTTTGAGAGACAGAGAGAGACAGCATGAGCAGAGGAGGGTCAGAGAGAGAAAGATACAGAATCTGAAGCAGGCTCCAAGGTCTGGGCTACCTGTCAGCACACAGCCTGATGTGGGGCTCGAACCCACGAACCGTGAGATCATGACCTGAGCCAAAGCCGGATGCTTAACCAACTGAGCCACCCAGGTGCCCCATATTTGAACCCAGTCTTGAGTGCAATGTTGAATCATTGACCTGGGCTAAGGATAATCTAAGTATGACCCTTGACAAGCCAGGTCATTATAGAAGCCAACAGTGGACACTTTGCTGATATGCCTTCACTTGGATTCTCTCTCCCCATGCCTACAAGACTAGCTGCTCAAAATAGTTCTAGCTGCCTCTCTGAGAATACAATGCCTGTATTTACCTGTGGCCCTCCCGGTCTGAGCATATCCTCTACCTGGTACTAATATAATTTTTTTAATACACTTTACAGTGTTTCGTTTTCTCAGTTGACCCTCACACTAGTCTAGTCAAGTGTCTTCATTTTACACATGAAAAAACTATGAAGCCTGTAGAGCTGAAATAACTTACTCCAGACTACATACTTCAGTGAAATAAGCCAAGTCACACATACGATGGTGTTAACGCTGGATTTTGTGTTATTCTGAATTGTTGGAATGCTGTTCTGTTTCAAAAAATAAAACATTTCGTGTGGGTTTATGTATTTATTTATTGAAGTGAAATGTATATACCCTGAGCATATCATGGTGAACAGTTCGGTGGAATCTGTTACATTCACAGTAGTGAGCAACAATCATCACCTCTGTTGAGGTCCAAAACATTTTTATCACCCTGAAAGAAAACAGCTACCCATTAAGCAATTGCTTCTTATTTTTCCTTCCCCTCAGCACCTGGCAACCACTAATTTGCATTCTGTCTCTATGGATTTACGTATTCTGAATATTTCATGAAAGTGTCATCTTTAATGTCTGATTTCTTTCACTTATCATAATGTTTCCCAGGTTCATCCACATTGTAACATGTCTTAATACTTAATTTCTTTTTATGTCTGAATAACAATCTGTTATATGGATGCACCATGTTTTATTTAACCATTTATCTGTTGATGGACATTGACTGTTTCCACCTCTTGGCAATTGTGAGGAGTACTGCTATAAATATGCATGTGCATGTTTCTATCCTATTACAGAGCACTTTGCTGTAGGTACATACCTGAGGAACCCATATATCCACAAAAACACTTGGATAAGAATGTTTATAACTGCTTTACTCATAATAGCCCAAGGTTAGAAGAGTTCTGTCTTGATTGGGGTCTTGATTACACGGGTGTATGTAATTGAATTGAAACCAGAGGTCTGTTTAATTTCACTAGGTGTAAATTTTACATTATTTTAAAAGGGGGGGGACAATAACGTAAACCATGAACCATAATTTAAAAAATAAGTCTAGCTGTTATCCTTTCGGGCTGCTATAACAAAATACCACTGACTGGGTAGCTTATAAACAAAAGAAATTTATTTCTCATAGTTCTGGAGGCTGAGAGTCCAAGATCAAGGTGCTGGCATGATTGAGTGTTGGTGTTTCATAGAAGACAATTTGATGTCTAGGTCAGGTAATATAAGGACCAAGCATTGATGACTACTGAATTTAGCCATGTAAAAATTATTGATGACCTTGATGAGAAGTTTTTGCTTTATGTTGAGGGTGAGCACTTGGTTTTGAGCTTAGGAGAAGGTGGAGGGAAGTGGTTGGGGGCGGTGAGTGTAATGGGAAAAATTACAGACCTGTTTGTATGCTTATGGAAATGATCCACAAGAGAGGAAAAATTTGATGAAGCAGGAGGGAAGGATTGCTAGAACTGCAGTGTTGAGTTGGTAAGAAACGGGACGTGATCACAAGTAGAGCAAAGCAATTGTGAATTATCCAGACTAACAAGAGGGAAAGGAGCGCATAAGGGTGTACTTTGAAGCCAGTAGGTAGATGATAAGGTGGGACCTGATGGATGTTCTGTTTGCTGAGTGAAAAAGGAAGCAGCTGGGAATGAGGATTGGGGAGGAAGGGGGTACAGGGTTTCAGAGAGAGGATGCTAAATAATTATGTGGGGAAAAATATCACCTGGATTAAGGAAACGTAGTTTGATTAGAGGGCAGCTGTAAAGGGCCCATTTGAGACGAGTGGTGGGGGTTTTCTCCTACCAATGCTAAACTGTCCTTGGGCTGGTATGAAGTAGACAAAGTTGTACAAAGGAGTGTTGGGTTTTTGCTAGCCAAGTACCATGAGATGAGAGAGGGGAGTGACTATAACAACACTCTATGAGACCTAACTTGGGGTGTGAGGATGAGAATGGGGTAGGGAGAATGAAATTGTAGTAGGATCCCTGATTTGAAGGTTGAGGAGGTGTTGGACTTGGCCTTTACATATACCTTATTAGTTTAATTTGTCTCGTATTAATTCATATAGCCTTGAGGGTTTTAATGATTGCCTACCTCTTAGATTTTTTCCTCTCCATTGATGAATCAAAGCCTGCCATTTTGTATGTGAAAACTGAAATAGAAAATGCAGTCTAATTTTAGTATGAACATGGAAATAGCTGTGTTCCTCCCAATTAACAATATTGAAGTTTCAAGGTAAAATGAAATTTTTTCACCAAATATAAACCGCTTAACATATAATCAGTGGTAGTAGGGCACCTGGGTGGCTCAGTCAGTTAAGTGTGCGATTTCAGCTCAGGTCATGATTTCGTAGCTCATGAGTTTGAGCCCTGTATTGGTCTCTGCTGTCAGCACAGAGCCTGCTTTCGATTCTGTGTCTCCCTCTCTGTACCTTGCCTGCTAGCATGTGCTGTCTCTCTCTCTCTCTCTCTCTCTCTCTCTCTCTCTCTCTCTCTCTCTCTCCCTCTCCCCCCCCCCCTCTCAAAAATAAACATTAAAACAAGATCAGTGGTAAAACTAGAGTACACCACCTCTGTAGTGGGCAGAACCGTGATCTTCCAGTGATGTCACATCCTAACCCCCAGAACTATAAATATGTTACCTCTCATTCCAAAAGAGACTTTGCAGATGTGATTAGGTTAAGGATTTAGAGATGGGGTGATTATCCTGGATTACCTAGTTGTGCCAATGTAATCACATTGTAAGTAAAAAGAGGGAGCCAGGAGAGAGATCTGATGATGTTAGCTTTGAACATGGAGCAAAGGGCCTTGAGCCCTTGAATGCATGCAGTCTCTAGAAGCTGAAAGAGGCAAAGCATTCTCCTTTAGGGTCTCCAGAAGGAGTAGGCTTTGAACTCAAATGGAAATGACTCCTAGGCCTTAAGATAGACCAACCTCCAGGTCATCTGCACTAGATCATAGCTTGATGGAGTTGCATTGCAATTAATTAAGAAGTAGGACTGTCAAGAAGGAAGTTTCTTCCTCAGGTAACCAAGCCGATTTTAAGTGTTTATTCAAGTACCAGCCACAGTACTCTGTTTAGAGAATGATACATGAGACCATTTACCCTGATACTGTTAAATATATGTTAGAAAACTGGTGATTTTGCTTTGATTTCTCTGCTCACTAAACAACATTCAATTATAATTTGGCCCACATGGAAAGAATTAGAATTTGCTCTAATGATTTGCTCAAATGATTCAATGATCTGGTTTCTTTGGACTATATATTGATTTCCAATATGGTTTGTCTGTGGACAGGGGTGGGTAGGTGGGAAGACATTATTGGCCACAGAACTCTTAATTTCCCTCCGTTCCTTCGCTGTCCTAATTTTCACTTAACACTTCTGAATTGACATTCTGGTCTTAGTTCATAGGAAGTCAGTCCATTCCTGGGAAATGACTCTTTTCAGTACACTTAACATATTGCTCACCTTGTTAGTCTTTAGATTTTGGAAATTCAAGAAGTTAATGCAATCCCAGACGGCCTCTTGTGAGAATAAGATGTTTCCCTAAGGTGACATAGCCCTGCTTCTGCAAAGCTGAGAAGTAAACATGGGTGAATTTTTCTTAAGTTTGAATTTCTGTGATTGAAAACTCGGAAAATGGTAAACAGTAGTTTTTAGAATTTAAAAAAGTTCAACAGCTGCTTATGATGGAAAGATAGGCTGCAAATAAGGTGAAGTATAGGATAATTAAGTGGAGAGTTTTGCACTATGTTATCTTTACAAATACCAAAGTTTAGGTATATAGAACACAAAGAGGTTTATTTATAGTTTCCAGCAAGTTTATTGGAAGTCAGGAGGAGGGTACCAGAGAAGCAACAGAGTGAATTTTTCTTAAGTTTCTTAACAGAGTGTGTTACATGGCACTGATAGAATGTGGGAGATCATTAGTCTCATTGTACTGGTACCAAACATTTTAAGAGGGTCCTGGGCATTTTATGAGCGACATTAGTGATCCAGCTGGTAAAAACATGTAGAGAGATACAAAGTCATCTATGTCGAGCAGTTCACCAAAATGAGAGTATTTAACCTCGACAGGAATTTAGGATTGAGGATGAGAACACACAGCACTTTTGTTTGTTTGTTTTTTGGTTTTTTGTTGCATATATAGAGTTTGCGTGCCATTAAGTATAAGGATTTCTCCAATTAGATCTTGGGTGGCCTCAGTTAAGCATCCAACTTCAGCTCAGGTCATGATCTTCCGGTTCCTGAGTTTGAGCCTGAATCAGGCTCCACCCTGGCAGTGCAGAGTCTGCTTGGGATTCTCACTCTCTCCTCTCTCTACTTCCCCTGCTCATGCTTTCTCTCTCTCAAAATGAATAAATTTTTTAAAAATTACTAAAAAAAAAATCTAGAGATTGGAGTAGAAATTGCTGAAAAATCAGATTTTGAGGCCATGTACCCACAGCAGATGTTGAATCACCTAGAACTCTCTCTGCCCTTTCCTTGGCCCTTCCTCCTAAGAGAATTTTTATTTTGTTTAAGTAATCTACCCTTTCTTGATAGCTTTGTCAAGAGAGGCAAACCCCAGCTCCAGGTGGGGCAAATGATGATTATTTTCAATCACAATGAACTCATTTTCCTCACCAGTGACTGATCAAGTGTAGTTCTGGCCAATAAGATGTGTGCTAGGGACAGACACAGATATTCCTCTCTGATAAAAAGATACAGAAGGGAAGAAATTATCTTTTTTACACTGGACATTATTATATCTGCATGTGAAGCCTGGAATGTTGGGAGCCATTATGAAACCATAAGGAGAGCTAAACCAGCTTGCTAATGACAGTGAAAAAAGTAAAAGAGCCTAGGCCTTTGATGTTGAGCCACCAGAATAACAAACCACTGGAGATTCGTGACCTTGGAACTTCTTACTATTGGACAATAAAAGAACAAATGGGCTGGCCTTTACTTGAAGTAATTAATGTAATATTTTTCTATTTTTCCTAAATTGTATAGGACCACAATGATTTCCAACAGAGCCGCTCTGAAATGGAAGAGATTATTTTCCAAAGAAGCAGCCTTTTTGTCCTCTGAGATTTTTAAGCAAAAGCTCTAAATAAACCACTTAATAGACTTGGGATTCCAGCACTGGTGAAAGTCTGGACTAGGTGACCTTAGATTCCTTCTAACTAAAAGATTCGGGCTTTACTATTCTAAAACCAAAATGCCGGAGCAATCCACAGTTGAAACTGGGATCTACCTAGCTTCTCCATTTTGTGCCATCTTTGTCTCTCAGGACCACTGCTTTGAGAGACGAACGTGGGACATTGTTTCTCATCTCATGTAGCCCATTTTCCTTTCTCTGAGTATGTTGTCTGCTGCTGATGTGGAAATACTGGAGTTTGAAGCTGATGGCTAAGAAAGAATTCTTGAGATGTCTTTGGTGCGAAAAGGTAGTTTTCTTATAGCACAGAGGCGAGACGCTTGGACAGAAAGCTGCCCTAGGATTGTGAGGAGTGACTTGGGAGTTGGGGGAGGAAAGGACTCCGGGAAAGTTCCAAGAGGACTTTCATATGCTAAAGAAGACCCCCAGGATCCTGGAGGCCTCGCTATTGTCAAGCTAAGTTTGCTTTCCTCTCTAGCAAAGCATTAACTTAAAGACTATCGGAGTTCCTGAAGGAATGTCCTTCAATGCCTGCCTCAGGTATCTGTCAATGGGCTGGAGCTTATAAGGAAGCTTAATTTTATCTACATTTCTTTCTGCCTTTGTTCCCCTACAACACTGCTATTTTATAGTTTCCAAAAGGAAGAAAATAGAACATAATTGTGCTTTAGTGTAAAAGACATTTTTGTTGTTTAGATGCACTGATTTATGGAGAGGAAAGTGTCTTAGAGTAGATGTCAGAAGATTTGTTTCACTGTAGTAATTTAAAGACTCTTAATCCTTTTTACTTTTGTTTTTTTCCTTCTGGAAGATGAACCAAATATTTCTAGTCTTACTAATAGAGGATGTTGTAGGGACACATCGAAATGATAATACTTTTTGGAAAGTAACAGCAATGGTAGGCATTTATCAGAAATATTTTGTGCTATTTGAGTTCATAAATTGGGAATACATTATTTGAGAAGCTAAACTAATTTTAAAAACAAAAGTGAAATACAAATGAATCTAACTTTATACATTGTGGACATTATCAGAAACATCAGGTTTAATCACTCTGTTTAATTGGGTTGTCTTCTATCAGAAATAAAGGCAAAAAAGAGGGACTGTCCACAAATTATTGTGAAGCTGCTGCTTTCTTTTTAGTTTTTTTTTCTTATAAAATGTGTTTGGTTTAATCTATCAGGATATCAGGAAAATGAATTAACATAGTTTTAAAAAATGACAATCTTTTCTTACATATCCACAACATTTCAGAAATTAGAAGATAAATTCCAAAGTAAACAAATTTGTCTTCTTTTTTTTTCAAATGTTTTTATTTATTTTTTTGCTACAGAGAGAGACAGAGCATGAGAGGGGGAGGGGCAGAGAGAGAAGGAGACACAGAACGGGAAGCAGGCTCCAGGCTCTGAGCTGTCAGCACAGAGCCTGACGCGGGGCTCGAACCCACGAATGTGAGATCTGACCAGAGCCGAAGCCGGAGGCTTAACCGACTGAGCCACCCAGGGGCCCCAAATTTGTCTTCCTAAATGGCAGTATAACTGATAGTTTTGTGAGGTTCTTTTTGTCCTCATTGTTGTAGACTCTATTTTTTTTTTTTTTTAACTCTCTGAAGACCCATTCTGGTATTAAAACTTTTTCCTGTCCAACTCCAGATTCCTCCATTTCCTTGCCTAATGGTTTTTGGGATTTTTTGTTT
>NC_043700.1:49551490-49589947 GCF_006229205.1 Suricata suricatta | reverse complement strand
TTTTTTTTTTTTTTTAAACAAGGGCCTTCATTTCCCTTATAAGCTAGGCTCTGGAAATAATATAACCATCCCTTGCTTTAGTAAGCTTTTATTCTTTGTGGGCTTTCTCTCCTCCGTTTGCTTCCAGCTTTCCCTGTGGGCTTCCTGGGCTGCCTGATAGCTCACCAGCTTCTGCTCACCCTACTTTGCCCCACCCTGCCCCACCCACCTAATATTTTTAACTCTTTTTCCTCACTTTTCTTTTTTTTAAGTATGTATTTTTTTAATTTTTACTTATTTATTTTTAATGGTTTTTTATTTCAAAATTTATATCCAAGTTGCCATATACCGCAACAATGATTTCAGGAGTAGATTCTTTAATGCCCCTTACCCATCTCCCTCCCACAGTCCCTCCAGCAACCATTTGTTCTCTATATTTGTCTCCTATGTTTTGTCCCCCTCCCTGTTTTTATATTATTTTTACTTCCCTTCTCTTATTTCATCTGTTTTGTATCTTAAATTCCTTATATGAGTGAAGTCATGTACTAGTTGTCTTTTTCTGACTGACTTATTTCATTCAGCTGCATATTATCCTCTTTCTATCCATGTAGTTGCAAATGGCAAGATGTCATTCTTTTTGATTGCCAAGTAATATTTCATTCTATATATGTACCACATCTTCTTCATCCACTCATCCATCAATGGACATTGGGCTGTTGTTGATAGTGCTGCTTTATAAGCATTGGGGTGCATGTGCCCCTTCAAAACAGCACACCTGTGTCCCTTGAATAAGTACCTAGTAGTGCAATTGCTGGATCATAGGGTAGTTCTTTTTTTTAATTTTTTGAGGGACCTCCATACTGTTTTCCAGAGTGGCTTGCACCAGTTTGCATTCCCACCAGCAGTGCAAAAGAGATCTTTCTCTGCATCCTTGCTAACATCTGTTGTTTTCTGAGTTGTTAGCTATTCTGACAGTTGTGAGGTGGTGTGGTAACTCATTGTGGTTTTGAATTATATTTCCTTGATGATGAGTGATGTTGAACATTTTATCATGTGTCGGTTGGCCATCTCGGCGTCTTCTTTGGAGAAGTATCTATTCATGTTTTTTGCCCATTTCTTCAGTGGATGAAATTTGTTTTTTGGTTGTTGAGTTTGGTAAGTTCTTTACAGATTTTGGATACTAACCCTTTATCTGATAACGTCATTTGCAAATATCTTCATTAGTCAGTTGCCTTTTAGTTTTGCTGATTGTTTTGTTTGCTGTGCAGAAGCTTTTTATTTTGAAGCTGTCCCAATAGTTCATTTTTACTTTTGTTTCCCTTGCCTCCGGAAATGTGTTGAATAAGAAGTTGCTGTGGCTGAAGTCAAAGAGGTTTTTGCCTGCTTTTTCCTCTAGGATTTTGATGGCTTCCAGGCTTACGTTTCAGTCTTTCACCCATGTTGAGTTTCTTTTTGTGTATGGTGTGAAAAAGTGGTCCAGGTCCATTTTTCTGCATGTTGCTGTCCAGTTTTCCCACCACCACATGCTTCATTCCACGTGTTGGGTCTTTTCCCCCCCAAGATTTCTTTTGCTATTCGGAGCCTTATCTGGTTCTATACAAATTTTAGGATTGTTTTTTTCTAGCTTTGTGAAGAATATTGGTGTTATTTTGATAGGGATTGCTTTCCTAACTTCTCTTCATCTTTACTAACTCTGAAATACTCTTGTACCCACAGGGTTTGGCTTTTATAATTACTTGATCAATCAATTACAGTACTGTCTTGAACTTTGACAAAACTTTTATTCAAATTCTGTTGGGAGCCCTTGTAATAATTGCTGCTCTCTGCTTGTGATTTCTGTACTTCAAAAAAGATAGAAATATGTGCTTGTTTCTAGTCGGTTTTGTTTTGTGTTTAATTGAGGTGTAACTGCTTTCACATCGAGTTGCCTCAGAGATGGGTGAGTTATTGATGATCTGGGGTCCAGCACAGGTAAAGGGTAGAAACTTAGCTGTAGCAGTATCCTGGTTTGCTATTTTGCAGATAGAGTAAAATGAGTAAATTAAACAATCTACCCTCTAAATAATAGAATAGCATTAAAACTTCTTTTTCTTGAATGATTATACTATAAAAATATAGTTTCAGATATAAATGCCAGGAAGTTAGAATCCATTCTGATGGGGGAAATGGAAAATAAATGAGTTAAAATATGGCATAATGTTAGCAGTACATGATGCTGGGAAGATAATCACAGGACACGGAAGGGGCTCTGGGGGTGAGTAGGAAGGGCTGTTGGATGTAGACAGCTCGATTGGACAGGATGGCCTCCCCGAGGAGTTAGCATTTGAGCAGATACCTTACGGACATGAAGCAGGAGGACCGTGGTAGTTACGGAGAAAAGCAGCCCCAAAAGAGAAAATACAAATTTGGCTTTCTTCAGATGATTCAGCTTCTTTGAAAATGATTAATATAGAGGTTGTATATTTGTTGATGGTTAAGTATCTTAAACTCTGGCACACTTGAAGTTGACGTGTGTCAGCCATTGAGTATTTCTGTTCTTAGGTCCATTTTGAGGTTGGCGATGGTATTGAAGAAATTTCATCAGGCTTTACATTGTAGCAGATGGTCTTAAAGGTGGGACATACCTTCATGCAGTTTTATCTACTTTAGTTGTCCAATATGAAGTAGAAAAGCAGATTAGAGTATTTGTTTTAAAATAGAATTCCCTCATTAAAGGAATCTTTATTTGGGGGCACCTGGGTGGCTCAGTCAGGTAAGTGTCTGACTTTGGCTCAGTTCATGATCTCACTGTTCCTGAGTTCCAGCCCGGCATTGGGCTCTCTGCTCAGAACCTGGAGCTTGATTGGGATCCTGTGCCTCCCTCTCACTCTGCCCCTTCCTCGTTTGTGCTCTTTCTCTCTCTCTCTCAAAAATAAGTAAAATGTTAAAATTAAAAGAAATCTTTATTTGTAAAATACACTGAATAGGATTTTTTCCAACTTAACTTTACAAGAGCGTAAGTTCTATAATCAGAAGGTTGTCAGCAACTGAAAACAAATTGTCATGATAAATATTGTAAGTCTTTTTATTTATGTGTGGGGCTTGTACTTTTAATGATTTAAATTTTAGAGTGTTAGTGAACTTGTTTATTCTGTTACTAAATAATAAATATAATTGGGTGTTTATTTGTCCATCCTTGGTTTTTACCTAGGAAAACATTGCCAACACTAAAACTTTAAGTCATTACCCTAAGAGGCTGTTTGCTAGAGGGAACTGTAGTAGATTGTTTGCTGCCTTATGGAGTGTTTCCAGAAATTTTTCCAAAAACTGTTAACTTTCAGTATTTACTGGTATATTTTGTTATGATATTTTTGTTATTTAAAAGTAGTTTGTGTTTTTCTGACTTTGGGAAAACAATAAGAAATATTTTATTTAATAACTAGCTGGTATCTCTCAAGGCTACAGGTTAAGATATAGCTGTTAGAAGGTTAACTTTTCTTTGGGATCCATAAGTAGAATTCCATTATATTCATTTGGGTCTTTTAATTCCTGTGCTGTTAGTATTTTTAGCGAGAGGGAGCTACAGATCTAATATTGTGTAATATAATCTGCTTCAACAAGTCTGATTAGAAGAAAACCTTTATTCAGAAATATGGAGGGGCACCTGGGTAGCTCAGTCAGTTAACCATCTGACTTCAGCTTAGGTCATGATCCCACAGTTTATAGGTTCAAGCCCCAAGTTGGGCTCTGTGCTGACAGCTCAGAGCCTAGAGCCCGCTTTGGATTCTGTGTCTCCCTCTCTCTATGCCCCTCCCCAACTCATGCTCTGTCTCTATCTCTCAAAAATGAATAAACAATAAAAAAAGTAAAAAATAATATAGATTATCAGGATCTTGAAATACTTGCTAACGGATTGGGACTCTAGCTAGTCAGTTGTGTTTGAAAAAATATGTAACATAATATAAAATTTGTAAACTTCAAATTTTTATCAAGTTCCAGTAGTCTTAAGAAGTTGCTATGGAAAACAGTGTAGAGGTTCCTCAGAAACTGAAAAGTAGATGATCCAGTAATTTTCCTTCTGGGTATACACTCAGAAGAATTGAAAGCAAGGATCTTGAGAGAGTATTTGTATACTCAATGTTCATAGCACTGTTATTCACAATAGTCAAAAGGTGGAAGCAATCCAAGCATTCATTGACAGATAAATAGATAAAACATGGTCTATACATACAAATGAGTATTATTCAGCTTTATTTTTTTTTATGTCTTATTTATTTTTGAGAGACAGAGACAGCATGAGAAGGGGAGGGGCAGAGAGAGAAGACGACACAACCTAAAGGAGGCTCCAGGCTCCGAGCTGTCAGCACAGAGCCCAACGCAGGGCTTGAACCCATGAACCATGAGATCATGACCTGAGACGAAGTCAGACGCTTAACGGACTGAGCCCGCCAGGTGGCCCAAGTATTATTCAGCTTTAAAAAGGAAAGATCAAGAGGTGCCTGAGTGGTTTCATCGGTTAAGTGTCCAACTCTTGATCTTGGCTCAGGTCATGATCTTGCCGTTCATGGGATGGAGCCCGGCACTGGGCTGTATGCTCACATCAGAGAGCCTGTTTGGGATTGGGATTCTCTCTATCTGCTTCCCTCACCCCACCCTACCCCCACTGCCAGCTTACTTTCTCCCTCTCAAAATGAATAAATAAACTTTAAAAAAAAAAAAAGGAAGCATGCATTAACAAAACAAACATGACTGGAGGACCTTATACTAAGTGAAAGAAACGAGATACAGAAGGATGCATACTGTACGATTCGTGTGTGTGTGAGGGTCTAGAATAGTCTCATCCATAGAGACCGAAGGTAGAAGGTGGCTGTTGGGAAAGGTGGGGAGGGGCAATGGGAAGTTGCTGTTGAATGGCTGCAGGGTTTCAGTTTTGCAAGATGAAACGAATTCTGGAAACGAGTGGTGGTAGTGGTAGCACTACAGCATGAATATATTTATTACCACCAAACTGCACACTTCAAAAATGGTTACGGTGGTTTTCAAAAAAAGAGGGAAAAAAGCAACGTATTTGTTATTTTTAGCTCCAGAACAAAAAGAAACTACTAATCCTCATTAGTTGGGGAATGAGGAGTAGGTTTAGACACAAGTGAAACAGAAAGGACAGGATGTTGATTAGTTGTGAAACAGAGTTGAGGGTACATGAAGATTCATTGCACTAGTCTGTTTACTTTTGTGTAAGTTTGAAATTTTCCATAATACAAAATATTTTTAAATTATTATTTGTCATTCAATTTAGAAGACTAAAGTTATTTCACCAGGGGTTCCTAGTGGCTGCTGTAACCCTCCATGACTAAGGAGCATTTCCAGTGGAGAGAGCGAGCTGTGGCCAGTGAGGAATGGAACAAATTGTGAAGGATGCTGGAAGGGGTAGAGCTTCGTGTAGGCAGTGAACGTCTGTGAGTCCCGCTCAGTTGCCTTCCTTTTATTAGAACAGCTACTGCCTGAGACCAGGAAGGTGCAAACAGTTTTTACTGTCCCTCAGTGTTCTTCATTCCTACGGCCTTTCTTCTCATGAGCCCAGACTCCTATGGAACCTGGTCTGGATCACCCAGCAGAAGAACCAAGTGGCCCTCAGGGTTCTTGGAAGGCAAAAGGTTTATTTTACACCACGGGCTCAGAGGTCTGAGCCCCAAAAGTAAGCAGAGGGAACAATTTAAATAGTCTCTTACTTCCATATTCACCTTAATTGTATTTGGCACGTGCAGCAAGCTGAGTAAGAAGAACCCGGCCCATCAGTCCTGTCAGCCATCTTAGAACAGATTTTTCCCTATCAGGACGGGCTGTTCTTGTCTGTGTTGTCAGGAACTACCACAGAATGGCACAGTGACTACACACTGTAAAGTTACTATTAAGAACATTGTGGTCTGTACTTCATAGAGCCTGAATTTGTCACAGACATTTCTACTTTAGGTCAGCATGCATCTGTTTTGTCACACTGGCACTGTTTTCTGTTTCAGTTCCAAACACGGACCTTTTTTTCCTGTCTGGGTGGGAGTGTGCTTCCCGGCTGTTGGATGTTTAGTTATTAGGCTGATCATCTCTTTTGGACAACACTCTCTTTAGCAGGGCTGAAGCCTTGAAGACCTGTAAACATCCTATTCTATCTACTGCCATGAAAACTAGACGTTGGAAAGCAGAAACATTCTGATGCATATCCATGTTAAACTTCAAAATGTGCAGAATATGGTTTTGTTAAACCAATAACATTTACTCTTTCTAGAGTTATCACTCTTGGTTATAGAGGCACATAATATAGGGGATTTAGTACAAGAAGAATGACAGTACATTTTTATTTGCTTTGTGTAGGAAATATCTAATTAAGTGTAATTATATGATGGCCTGATTCTGGGCACAACTCAGATCATTCTGTAGACACAAAAAGATCTGCTTTGGAAGAGCTGAAATATCTACAGCTCATGGTGGAGGAAGTGTATTACTTTTTTAAATAAACAAATCCTACATTTCTTTCTAAGCCTGTACCAATAGATCTAATGGAATGTGGGCAGAGCCATTAAATGTTGAACGCAGCAAATCTGACATATTGCCCTACCTACCAGAATAAGGTGAGAATACTCCGTGTTTATCTTCATTTAATAGGACAGAAGTCTGGTAATGTCCTGCAAAAATCTTTCAGTGCAGTGGCCCTGGACTTTTAGCACTTGCTATAAAATTATCAAAAATGGAAGAAATAGCATATTCTACAGTATCAAAATGAGTAGTCTCCTTGTAAAGCATACCTGCAGTAACTTGCAGAATGTGATGGCTAGTTTAATGTGAGACGTCATTGGCTTGTATTGTTTTTAACAGAGGAGTCCTGCTTTTCAGTTGAATTTGTCTAGTTTTTATAGTCAGAGTCTGGAGGAGCGAGGCTGCCACACATACACCTGCAGTGAGCACAGAGAAACGCCGGGCCATCTCGCATTGAGTTCATGGAGTGATACGGTTATAATTGAGCATTTGTTTAAAGAAATTTCTGGAGTTCATAAATATTTCATCACCACAAGACAAAATAGGGCAATTCCATAAGTTAAATTAAAGCAATTTCAAATAGACATCGAATAGAGAATCTTTTTAAATATGATTGCATTCTTATACTGTTGTGATTAATTTTTCATCAATCTGTTTTCTCCCAAGACCGATTTGTCTCAATGCAGATTTTTAACACCTAGTATGTGTAGAACGTTAAGCTAAATACGGAAAGAAGTAGAAGATAGGAAAATCAGTGACAACTTATGTTTTCAGGCTCAGATGGAAGCCGTTTCAGAAGCTGAACATAGGCATTCCTTGTTTTATTGTGCTTTTGCTTTATTGTACTTCACAGGTACTGCATTTTTTTTTTTTAACTCATTGAAGCTTTGTGGCAGCCCAGTTGAGTCTTTCAGTGCAATTTTCCCAGCAGCATTCATTCAGTTCATGTTTCTGTCACATTCTGGTAATTCTCGCAATATTTCAAGCTTTGTTGTTGTTAATTATATTTGTTATGGTGATCTATGATCAGTGATTAGGATTTTCTGAAAGCTCAAATGAAAGAAGTTCTTAGCAATAACGTGTTTTTAAATTAAGGTATTATTACCTACGTGGCTTGTTTAGCCATAATGTTATTGCACACTTAATAGACTACAGTATAGCGTAAACATAACTTTTATATGCACAGAAACCAGAAGAGTCCTTTGACTGTGCTTCACTGTGCCAGTCTGGAACCATACCCGCAGTGTGTCTGGGGTGTGCTTGTCGTCAGTTCCTGAGAACTGAGGATCCTGTGTGTTAGGAGTGCGTGGCTGGCTGTTACGAGAGTAGGTGTGAGTAGTAGTCATGCTGCAAAAGGCTAGGTGGTTATGGGTGATAAACACAATCCCCATTGCACTTAAATTAAAGCCCCAAATCCTCACTGGGCCATTTGAAGTTGGTCTGGCTCATACCAGTTTGTTCTGTGTACTTGGTCCTCATTGCCCGTCTTTCTGCTCCTCCCAAGTCACCATATTATTACCTGTCCAAGGACTTTCACATAGCTAGATCCCTTTATGTGGAATGTCACCTCACTTACTCTTTGCCCACCTAGCCAGTTCCTGTTCAGCCTTTAGATCTCAGCTTAAATGCTCCTTCCAACAAGAGACCTGACCAGGACTGCTGTATTACAAGACCACAGAGCTATGTATGACAGAACACCTAGCCCAGGAGGAGAAGAGCACCTGCTGAGGTGCCCAATCTTAAAGTCCCCTGTGGAGTTTGTCATAGCTTCAGGTGTTATTCCACCATGACAGTTAACACCTTGAACCCAGAGATCTATTATTTCTGTAATGGGACTGTGAGCTTCCTGAGGGAGGCGCCATAGCTCTGTGGAGTTTATTTTGGCGTAAGAAATGAAGGTAGCGAGCGATCGGAGCATTACGTTTTGCAGCTGGCTAGCTGTCGTCTCAACACCATGTTTTAAGCATTCTCTTCTCTTTCCATGGAGCCCTTAAATTTGAAATTTTCTGACTGATAAATGTTTTGTGTTTACAGTACCATTTAAGTCAAACAAGATGGAGTTGAGGGGCACCTGGGTGATACAGCCGGTTAAGCGTCTGATGTCTGACTTCAGCTCAGGTCATGATCTCACAATTCGCGGGCTCAAGCCCCACATCAGACTCTGCGCTGACAGCATAAAGACTGTTTCAGATTTCCTGTCACCCTCTTTGCCCCTCACCCACTTATGCATGCTTGCTCTCTCTCAAAAAATAAACTTTTTTAAAAAAGTAAAAAAAAAGAGATGGAGTTGAGTTGGCAAAGCTGCTCATGTAATATTTATTATAGAATTCCCATGTAAATTAAGGCTGCTGCTACAACAAAACAGTACAAGGAAGAAATAACTTATGACCAGAAAAAAAAAGCTATGATTTTTGCTTAGATCTTAGGATGTGTAAAGTAGTAAGATCAAAAAGTAAACTAACTTCTAAGGGACCATAACGCTCTGTGATCAGGTTGCAGGCTCACCCCTGTTAAAAAAACAAAACAAAACCAGTTTAAACTAAGGAATGATTTGCATGAGAATGTATTTTACTTTGGATGTTCAGTTTTCTTTTAATTCTTAAAAGTTTTTATTTAAAATCTAGTATATATAGTATAATACTGTTTTCAGGAGTAGAATTTAGTGATTCATCACATGTAACAGAGCTCATCACAAGTGCCTTCCTCAGCACCCATCACCCATGAGGTCCATCCCCCGCCCACCTCCCTCCACCAACCCTCAATTTGTTTTGTGCTCTAGAGATCATGTTTGTTTCCCTTCATCTCTTTTTTCCCCCTTCCCATATGTTTATCTGTCTTGTTTCTTATGAGTTACACATAGGAGTGAAATAATATGGTATTTGTCTTTCTCTATTTTGCTTAGCATAATAATACCCTGTAGTTCCATCCATGTCATTGCAAATAATAAGATTTCATTCCTTTTGATGGCTGATTAATATTCCTTTGTGTATATATCACATCTTTATCCATTCATCAGTTGATGGACATTTGGGTTCTTTCCATAGTTTGGCCATTGTTAGTAATGCTGCTGTAAACATCAGGATGCATGTACTCCTTCAGATCTGTATTTTGTATCCTTTGGGTAAATACCTAGTAGTGCAATTGCTGGATCTTAGGGTAGTTCTATTTTTAATTTTTTGAGGGACCGCCATACTGTTTTCCAGAGTGGCTATATCAGTTTGCATTTCCACCAACATTGCAAGAGGGTTCAGCTTTCCTACATGAGATGTTCTTAAAGTAATAAACATTTTGATAGAAATTTGGTTCTGTGATTCGGTGACATTTATAACTAACTTACAGAATTCATTGATCTTATTAATGTTTTTTTTATTCTTTATTTTTGAGAGAGAGAGACAGAGAGTGAGCTGGGGAGGGACAGAGAAAGAATGAAACACAGAATCTAAAGCAGGCTCCAGGCTCTGAGCTGTCAGCACAGAGCCTGGTGTGGGGCTAGAATTCATGAATTGCGAGATCATGACCTGAGCCAAAGTGGAATGCTTAACCGACTGAGCCGCCCAGGCACTTCCATTGATCTTTTAAACGTGAGACCTCAGTGTGACATTTCTGACGTGACAAGTGGAGTTTTATGATTAGTATTACTTAAGATGGTATATAATATTACTTGCCTTAATGAGCTGTAAATCTTGCCTTCTGAGTCATAAAATCTCATGCCATTATCGTGAAAAGCCTTGATCAAAGTGAGAGTGGTGAAAGTTGTAGAATTCAAGAAATAGTAGCCCAGTATTTGTTGTTACATCTTCTGGGCTAGGTGCATTGGTTCAGGGAAATGATAGGACTGTAACTGTAACAAAACTGACTATGATTGAAGCAAAAAGGAATGAAAGCTACTTAAAGGAAAGATCCAAGTTTTGGAAAGGCCAACAAAGCCTCTGGTTACTTTTTGTTTTTGCCAAAGAATGGTAGCAGACATGAATTGAGAGGAGCTGTGGACTAAACGATAGGTTCTCTTGATGGATGTGGAACAAATTTGGGGTTTACAGATAAGTGAGTGATCGAGGCATAGAGTAGGAAAAGTGTGTCTGTCAATTAGTTATGTTTTCCCTGAAATTTACTGAAAATGACAGGGGCAGGGATCTGTGATGCATGTGGGAAAGGAAGGAGTAGCAACTGCCTACAAATAAGGCCAGCATTCAGTTTTCCTTGGTTAAAATTTGAGTATCAAAATACCAAACAGAATCATTTTATGAACTTTCAAAAGCTTGTTGATTTAAAAAAAAATACATTTTTACTTAGCACAAACCATCATCTAAAACCTAGGTATAACTCAGAGCAGTCTTTAATCTAAATATTTAAGTGTAAATGACAAGTTATTACTTTAAAGAATGGCTCAGAAACCTATAAACTTGAGAGTCAAGCCACTTAATTTTGTAACTTTTGTCTAGATACAAATGTATTTGGACTTCACATGATGAAAAACTATGGGAAAGCTGAGCTAACTCAGACGTGTTTACTACTCTTAATTTAAGGTGAATATCGAGCTTATTACATTGATTTTGATTTTCTTTGGTAACCTATGTTCCACAGAATTAAAGACTTTCATTTGTATACATAGATCCAGCAGAGAAATGCAAAGCATTAAGCAGTAATGTTAGTATAAACTCTAGTGGTGATTTATTAATTCTATTTAACAGAAGTATATGCATGGTATAAAAAAAATCTCATAAGCTGTTTGTCTTCATTACATTATAGGTAGGGCCAATTCATGAAGTGTAACTTTGGTAACAATTTCTGAATTTTAAAATACGGCTTCAGTTGAATGAAGTATTCTCCTATTAAGTGATTTTTGACGGTGCTTGGCTGATTTCACCTTACAAAATACTGTGAGACATTTGTATTTAGGATTGAAACTACTGTGCTCTACAAATGAAGGAGAATTAATTTTCAGGATTAATGAGGATTTTGAAAATCTAAGCTTCACACTACAGAGACCGAATACTGACTGGATGTCACTTACAGCGTAAGATTTAGGCTCCTCAGTGGATTTTGTCTTAAACCTTGTAGTGTCGTTCTCTTGTCATATATACCGTCCTCCTCCCTCTCATGGAAACATAGTAGTCCTTATTTTTCTGTCTCCTTCGCAGTATAGAGCCCAGACTTGAGACAAAAACTTCGGAGATGGAAAGCCAGGAGGCCACTTGCTGAGGTCCAGAACCCGGCTTTCTTATTCAGCATTTGGTTTCCAGCGCTTAGAAACATTGAATATCTGTGGAGTGAATGAATGCCTTATTTTGATTGTAGAAACAAGTTAATTTTCATGTACCACCATTGTTGCTCTTGGAATTCAGAGTTTCCAAAAGCAGAAAAATACTGTTTCTAGGGCCAGCCCGTTGTTCTGGTTCAGCATTTTGCTTTCTTTGCTCGCCTTGGTTTATTTGCATAAAAAGAGCCAAGTTGCTGCTATCTAATGTCATTAGATTCATTATTGATATTGTTATATTTAACTTTGTGGGGAAAGGCGCGGGGAGGGGGAGGTTTCAGGAGATCAGGAGATGTGTCTAATACTACCGTAGCTGTGTGGAACCACCCTGGTATTGAACTGTCATTGTTACCATCAGAGCCAGCAGCTGACCTGCCATGAAGAGTATTTTCCTTCTAAATAGGATCGCGATGCTCTCTGTATAGAGACGTGTACATTTTCATTTTTCTGTGATAAAAACGGCATCTGATATTTTCTATTTTAGTGTCATGTTAGAGATTTCATTCCATGCTCATTTGTTCATTCACATGTATTTTTATTTTTAGCTCTAAGCGAAAGACATGAGGCCTAAGACTGAAATGAGGTTGTTTTGAGGCCATCTGATTTCTGACTAGAAGGTGTGCGATCGCCTCGTCCTGAAACCACTTCAAACAGAATGGTAATGGCAAAACCTAAGAGAAAGAGAGGCCTTCATGTTTTTCCATGTCTGTTCTCTTATCCCAATTCCTTCCTCTTTAAGATTAAAAATTTTTTTTTAATTATGAACAAAATGTATTAAATAATATGCTGATATAGCCTAACTAAACTGGGTCTCCAGCAAAGAGTTGTGTAAATCTACATAGTAAGCTTGGTAGAGTTGTTTGAACTTTTTAGTGAGCTACTTAATTAGTGACAAAATCTGTGTTCTGTGGAAATGCCTGAGCCATTAGGAATTTGCAGATTGAAATAATTTTCTTCCTTTGAAAACTAATAGGGTTTGCTCATAAAAAGGACTCCAGACTAGAAAGTTAGTGTTCTTATCACAACTTTCTTTTGCTGTCAAAGAATTTTGATGTCTTATATATGTGTTTTTTTTTTAAGATGTAAAGTCCTATTAAAAATGTTAGTGGATCAGTTAACTCTGCTTTAATTATTACCTGTATCTTAGTTCAAAATGTATTTTATAGTTGACAGTAGCAATGCTTGTTTTTATTACAGTAAAACATTTTTTGAGAGAGTGCTGCTATTTATTAAGTTTATTCCAGTGGACCAGGTCCTGTTAAAACAATGTTGATGTGGCAATTACTAGGCAGAATTCCCCTAGGAATAGAATTTCAGTAGGTTCTTTGCTTAAGTTCAGATTTAATAAAAGCCATCTTTTCAGAGTAAGTGGTTATTTGATATTTCTTGAATAGTGTTAATAGCAAAAAATAGTATCATGGGTTTACTTATATTTAGCCTGAATTATACATTTGTTTAATTGATGGCATGACAAGAAAATGAAAGTATCAGCCCCTTCCAGAGGATAATATGAGCGGGGGGGAGCAAATTCTACTGAACTGTGACAACATTAGTATATTTTTAAAAGTCATGCTTATTTCCATGTTTTCTTCTAGGGTCTCAGTTGTTGCTGTAGTGCTACATTACTTCATTTCTCTACAAACAGTATTTTCTTATAAAGAGTATTACAAATAATACCTTTTAAACAATATTTTCTCCGATATTGAGAGTGACTTAAAGTTAAAAAAATTTTTTTTTTAATTGGTGTATGTGGCTTTCTGTGATGATAGACTTAATCACATGCCATGCAAATCCCGGTACCAGGGAGACTCACGGGAGTGTAGTGATGATCTTCTGTCTGTGATCTCGGTTAGCCTGCAGTCAGTCTAGCTTTGTTCCGAAGAGAAGCAGCGCACAGTAGGGTTTTCTTTGTTTTCTAGATCTCTTGACGAGTTGTGTTATTCTTCTGGAAATGTGAACTCTGACCTCTTGCTTTTTTATGGAAAAATTAAACAGAACAATCTAAAAAGCATAGTTCTTAAGCCTATAGTAGAAGAATTGTTCTTATAGTTCACGTTTGTGTATTAATGCTTTAATGAGAAACAAGTAGATTGTTTTCATTTTTTTTAATTCTTGTTTCTTATGTTTACCCAAATACTTTATTTTCCCCCCAAGTAAAGCCTATCAAGGCTGACCCTGTTTGAGGTTAGAAGAACTTTGAAGGTCATCTTTTCTGTTTCTATGTCATGTGCTAAAAACTAATGTGATGGAAGTACAAAGACTTGAACCACTATTAATTGGCTAAAAATGTGGTTTCTAAAGGCATGTGTTTAAGAATGAAATCAGTAATCTCATGTATACATCTGAATTCTGTCACCATAAGGAAAGCTTTTTAAAAGAAAATATAGAACTGATGCCACTTTAAAGCCTGAAATTGTAAATGTGAAGATACTTGGACCCAAAAAACATTAAATAGGTGATATGTATGAGTATAGTTTAATATTTTTCAATAAGTAAACTGCCTTGTTTCTAAGCAAAACTTTAATGTTAGACTTAAGAGCTATAACTGCAAGATGAGAAACATTAAAATGTGATTTTGAAAATTATAAAAGTAAATATTGACCTTTTCTGAGAAAGTTTTTTCCTTTTGACATTGTTTAATTTTTTTTCCTTTTTGTTTTTTAGGTTTGCAATTTTTTTTGGTGATGGCATGTTCAGAATCTTGGATCCCTAAGTTGAATATGTTGGAAATATTTAGGAACTCTACAAATTATCGTTTTGTATATATAATGACTTACTAGGTGAATCAGTAGATTTAATAAAAAGTAAATAAAAGAATAGGTATTATAATTTTGTGTTTCTAAGTTGACATGCATGTCTCAAATTGTCATCTATCAGTATTAGTGTCATTCTCTGGAGACCATTCTATTTTGAAGATTTGGAGGTTTTTACGGACCCCATATTTCCCCAGGTAGCTTACGTCTCCCCTGCCCCCCACCCCATGTCAGCTCCTTTTCCTTTCTCCCACAATGCAGTGTAGCTTACCTAGATCAGAGGTAGTTATTGATCAGGAAGAGATCAAATGACAGTCCTAGAGGTAATAATAATAAAACCTCAGCTTGGAAACGGTCTATATTAGAATATACAAATTATATCCAAATACACTTGTGACAAAATGTTGATTTTCAATTTGGTTATTATTATCTAGGAACAGAAGTGCTAATGGGGTGGAAAAAGACGAGTGCAGTTTCACCTCCTCCCTCGCTCCCTATTGTTGGGTGAATGACTTAGGGGAAAGTAAAATAGCCTAGAGGCAAGACCATTTAATTGAAAAGGAGAAAAAACAAAACTTTAATCTCCAAGACAGAATACTTCCGCTTAAAAATGTGAAAGTTAGCTCTATTCCGTGTACCTGAACATATTATTTTAAAACTGTGGGCTCAGTTTCACATAGACCAGAGTGTGAGCTAGGGTCTGTTTGACCATAGGAAGGGCTGGAGAGCTTGTTATTTGCTAGGAGAGTCAGACGGACCTTGGGTGACAGTCTTGGTTGACTTGTTCCCTGGCCTGTTCCTGCTGGATTAAGGGGTTTGAGGAATGTTCTGGGTTTTGATGTTCAAATAATACAACAGCCTCCCTATCCCTATGACCAAAACTGAGGAAAAATTGATTTTTAGGACTGTATTTAGAACAGCTTGGCAAAGGATCATAGATTAAGGCTG
The DNA here is from genome assembly GCF_006229205.1 of Suricata suricatta. Lineage (NCBI taxonomy): Eukaryota > Metazoa > Chordata > Mammalia > Carnivora > Herpestidae > Suricata > Suricata suricatta. Next base: position 49,574,503 of record NC_043700.1, on the reverse strand, counting down.
AGAAGAATTCAAGGAACTATGGAGACTGAGTGGTAGTTCGATAGAATGTTACTGTATTTGTTTATTAGAAGTTTTATTATTGGTAGATTATCTAAAAATACGGAAGTTTGTGTATAACCCAAGTTTCCATAACATTTCTATTAGAAGTCTTGCTTTAAGAGGATTTGACTGATAAATATATTTAATAGGGGTAGCACAATGAAAAACAGTCGATTTTTAAAAAACAGGTTACATTTTAATTTAAATGTGTGTTGCCTAAATTTGCTGTTTTCCCATTACAACTGGCTTTTTAAAAACTCTCCTTCTGTGATACTTTTATCAATAGAGGTGTTTCCTCTTAGCCAATTCTAGCCACAGTATTGACTGGGCCTCGGCACATGATATGTCCAGAAGGAATTAGACAGACAGGAAAAAACTTGGTCTCTACTGGAATGAATATTTTAAAAACCTTCTTGGATTCTGAATACTTTGAGTTCAAATGAAAGAGACCTGAGAGAAGGGAAAATTTAAGACCCCAAGAATAAAAAAATGGTGGTGGGAGATAAACCCTTACATAGCTAACTAAGTAATAAGGGAAGGAAATTAATTTCCTGGAGATTATGATACAGAATATGAAATCCCTTGGATAGTAGGCATTCTTAGACTCACGGGTAATTCACACTAGCACACTGCAGTCTTGTAAGGATAGTGGCACGTGATCTGAGGAAATATTAATGAATTTCCTACATGGAGTTGGATGTTTATTTTAGTGTGTTACAAATGGGTATGCAGCTCAAAAATGAACATAATTCAAAATAAGTATCTTAGATACAAGAGAAAATACTATAGAAAGTGGATCTTTTCTCCCTATTGTACAATGTTAGAAAGTAATGTAGAAAATGGAGCATGGTAGAGAATTGATGGCATGACTATAATCAGTATTTGATGGTTGTTTACTAGAAACTTCTAAATAAAACCTTACATTTGTTCAGTGTTGTCCTTGGTTGTACTGTAACAGAATTTTAGTGAGAAAATGTGTTCCTTCTTGGGTCACTCTACTCCATAGTCGGGTACATCACTATGAAAATGGAGAAATCTAAGCTTCTTTACCCAGGGAGGAACAGATCTTTGTAAATTTGGGTACAGAAATTGCATAGAGACACAGAGAGGAGGTGAGCCTAGAACAGTTCTTTGTATCTGGGCACTTTTTGACCACCTTTTGAAAATCTGATGGTAACTATGGATCCTTTTTCCCAAGACTGCAGTTTCTGAGGGTAGAGGGTCTGCTCTTGGCTGTCATGTCAGGAAGCCCTGATCTAAAAGATCATCTTCATTTCCCTTCTGACCTTGCTCTGACTTTATTGTCACTGTCTGTCAGGGGTTCTCAAATGGAGCTACAAGTCTTGAAGGACACTCACGGCCTTCCACATTGAACTGAAGCCTCACGTCCAGAGCTCTGTAACATAACGGAGCAGACAGACATCGGTCACAGAGTGGTACAAAGAGAGCCTGAGGCGGTGAGGGGGGCACAGCCTCCTCCCTACTGGTGCAGGGGTGCTTGTTCCATAGTAAGTTGACTCTTAATGTTTTGTTTTTAAAGTGAGCATACTTTTTCTAAAACCTCAAATTACTATAAAGGTGTTCTACCTAAGTGTGACTTTTTCCTCATGTGTTAAGATGTCGCATTAATGGTGTGAAATGTGTACTTCAAATTAACATAGTAACTGGGAACCTGGGATTCTGTTATTTTGTGACTCTGAAAATTATAACACGTTTTCAGGGGAATTGTTGAGATTGCCCAATAATTCATTCTTTATTCCTTTCAAGTTCCTGAATGTATTATTGTCTCTGAATCTTATTAAGCCATTTATAAGATTAGACAAAACTGTCTTCAGTTCATATTTTGGCACAGAATGGATACATTGAATTGATCTTATTAGAAATGTATTTTGACAAAAAATCCTATTTGAGTGGCTCTCATCTTCATTTTGGAATCTCAGATCTCCTGCTTGTTATGTTGTTCATTGGGACCTTGCTGCAAAATACAGCTTCACTCAGAAGGTCATCCTTGAAAAACCAAGAAATCTGAAGAAACTTATTTTGGGACTGAGTAAAGAGACGGAAGAGCATCGGCAGATTGACAACGCAGCACACTCTGGAAACATCTTAGACTGCACCGCCTTTGTACATGAAACAATTTGACTGTTTTATGAACTGGACCTATATAGAGAGAAAACAACCTCATAAAATGTATCTTTAATGTAAGGAAACAGGACTCTGGCCTCTAAAACATTTCTGTCAGGACCATTTGCTCTGACTACTCACTGATGGAAGGAGGAGCTTGGGTCATTGAACTTGACTGAAAGTTAGATGCCACGTATTCCGGATCTGAGGGTGTTTCTTAATTTCATCGGGATATAGTGTTTTGGGCTTTCGCAGCATCTGCCTCCCATGTGCCTTTCCTGTCCCCTGAGAAAGGGGCTTGAGTTCATCTGTGCCCTGATACTTGTTCTCTGTCCTTTCTTTTCTGGACTGTTGACTTAAATTTGGGGGAGACGTGGAGCACACAGGATTCCTGTTAAATCTACCCTGCTTTCCCTCCCCAGTCATTGTGTTGCATTTCCTTTTCAGCTCTTCTCAGTGTTGCCCAATTTTAGCCCCTTGGTTAGGTCAAGGTGGCATTAAAATCGCACCTTCTTAGGCTCCCTTCCCGTGTCCTGTTTGTTCTGCCCGTAGTGGGCGGTTTTCAGTTGTACTGCAGAGGTGCCCACGTGGCTTCTCATTTCCCTCCCCCTTCCCGTGTGTTCTGCTGTAGAAGGAAAACAGATCGAGCCTTGGGGATTTGAGCTGTGTAAGGTTTGCCTCCACGGCTTCACAGCTCAGTATTTAAAATACAGCCTTATAGTTGTGCTGCCAACAGTAGTCTCCTTCGTACCTTGGCTCTGCGCTGGGCACTGTCCCCGCATCCTCTCCACTGCTCGATTCTCGAGGCCAGGAATGGACCGCATGGTGCCTTCTGCACAGGGTCAACGACAGCTTCCTCTCCGGAGCTTGTAGTTCCGGGGCCGTGAGTTAGGGAGGGATTGAAGAGATCCCCGTGTCCTCCCCTGGACTCGCGTAAAAGCAGATCACGTGCAGAGAAAGTCCTAATGCCAGGATGATTTTGAAAGCAGGATTTACCAAATTTAGTTCAACCATGAACCTGCATTGACTACCTTGGTGTGCCATACTTTCAACAAAATGAAAGCCTAACCCTCGAAAAACCTTACCAGATTAACCCTGACGTAAGTCCAATGTGATATGACTCAAAGTTTTTACAAGTAGTTTTCAGAAACGTGCAAATATGTTTTGTGTAAAAGAGTATATACTGTATATAATAATTTTGTTCTAATAAATATTAAACTTAAGTGGTCTCAGTATTTAAAACCTAGTAGTTTGAAATCACTTTCTTGAGTAACATTTTAAAGTACATAATCTTTTTACTTTTCATGTAATGTGCAAGTATTCTTAGAAGCTGTTTACATGTGTTTGTTCTCCACATGTAAAACTACTGTGTCCTCAGTAAGAGTTTCTGAACCTTTTGGCTGTAATTACCAAGTGCTTGGGATTGGGCCGGCTGGAAATGCATATTGAGCTTTTCTGTGTATGTAGCACACTTTGTCTAAATAAAGTAGCTTTGTACCCTGAAGGAGCTCTTAGTAATTAAATTTTTATGAAACATGAGCAAGGTAAAGGAGAGGAAACAAAGGGATCTGTAAGTGATGGTCTGAATTAGTGGCTGGGCGCCTGTTAGGTGGCAGAGGTAGCGAGTCCGTGGGAACGGGGCCGGGCGGGGTTGTGGAGCTCGAAGAGGAGAGGAAGACGCCCCTCTGGAGTCCGTAGTGCTGTGGCCAGTGTGCGCAAGCTCTACTCCATGGGACTGAGTCCAAGGTCAAGGAAGCTTGGTACCTGCAGTCTATCCCCACGGTTTCTGAACCATCAGCAGAGGATGGGTGCCAGCCTGAGGCAAAACAGGGAAAGGAAAAACAAAGATGGGGTAGGGACTTAAAAAGATTTTTTCACTTTAAAGCATTGTCCTTTTAAACTTTTGTGTCATTCTCTTTACTGCGTGCCCCTGGTAAAATAAAAATCTTGCCATCTCAAATTAGTTCTCTACAGATACCTAAACAGTTTTATCGGCCTGTGAAATCAGAAGGCTGGGCGCTGCTGTTTCTTGGAAATGTGCCGGATTAGCATATTAAGGTCCCATTTGCTTATCCTACAGCCCGTAGTTCATAGGACACTGTAACGTGCGAAAGAACAGTTTGGGCAGGTAGATAAGTGCTTCAGCATTGGTGTATAGTGGGGGTCTCTGTCTCAAAAAACCTAGTTAAGGTAGCAGATAAGGGGCGCCTGGCTGGCTCAGTCGGTAGAGCACACGACTCCTGATCTAGGGGTCTTGAGTTCAAGCTCCACGTTGGGTGTAGAGCTTACTTTTTTAAAAAAGGTAGTAATTAAAAGGACTGCTAGTATCATCTTGTTTCAACCAACAGTTGGCCAAGAAGTTCTGGAAATCTTTGGAACAGATTTCCAATATTTTACATGAAGATGAACCGAGACTTCCAGTAATGCAAAGATCCACTACAACACAAACTGAAGAAATCATTTATATTCCCTTGCAGATAATTTTTCAACCTGCAAAGTAGTCCCCAATCTGCAAAAAATTTTACACTACCGGAAACAATGCAATGGTTAGAACTTGTTTTATGTCTGGCTGTGTCCAACTTTAAGATTTACTCTATATACCATTGTCTTGCATGACTAGACTACTTTTTAATATCTCACCCACTTACGTGCTAGCTGCTGCAATGAGGTAAATGTATAAAATGTGTCAAGGAGTGAATTTTCAAGAATGATGTGGAGATTTCTTACTTTGGCATCTAAAGATGAAGGTTGGTATCCTTCCTAAATGGGTGCTTGTAGGCAAGTAGAGAGGAAGTCAGTGATCTCTAGTCATGGCTCACAGTACTCCAAAGTACCTCCCTTTATCTCAGGGATATTGCCAAATCCGTAACCGTATTGCTCTATTAGAGAAAGTTTGCCATATTCCACATTGTTTTCCTAAGATAACTTTTTCTTAGGAGACCCAACTTTGAATTATTAAACCCAGGGCTAAGGTTAGTGAGGCAGACACCTGCTTTCTGTATTCCCTGGGACTTCAAAGCAAGAATGAAATTACTCTATAAACTGAGATTGGTTTGAGGGATATTTTGGACTTCATTAGCCATGTGCTACACATCCATTCCCACGGGTGGGAAACTCAGAAGGGCTGCTAAATTTCTCAGTAGTGGAGGCATCACTTTACCATGAAAACTTTGGATTAAATATTTTGAACATTCTCAGTCTTGTAGCATGGCAGAGAAAAGATTATAAATAGATACATACTGAATGAAATCATTTTACCTAAAATACGACAACCAAAATTTATAGATTTGCAATTTCGGAAGAAAGGCATAAGTGACTTACTACTGTGGGTCTTTGATGACAGTTATAAGCAGGAAATTTAGTTCTTCTGCCTCTCCGAGATTTCAGCCTTGCTCCAAACCAAGTTACGTTTTTAGTCAAATATACCTCAGAATGTTTCCGTTAGGAATTAGGATTTTCTGTGGCTCTTGAGTGGCTCTTGGTGGCCTGTCCAGGCCCTCTTTTGATCTAAGAAAGCCGCATCAGAGAATGAGTTACACAATTTTAAAAGCCCCTTTTGTGGGATCTTTTGGAAAACACTAGAATACATCATTGAAGGATAGTTTCTCTCTTTCAGAGATGAGGCACTATCCTTAAGTGCAAGGCCAAATCACAGATCTCTCGGTCTGTGCCTGGGGCCGCCTGCGGTCACACTTCCGGTGTGAAGGCGGAGCGAGGGCGGAGCGGCAGTGCAGGAGCGGTGGGAGTGCGGCAGGTGTGGGGAGCATGCACATCTCCCAGCATAAGCAATTCCTGCTTGCTTACTTTTTATGTAACATCTTTCTAAGCAGTCATTGTAGCAAACGAAAGTCTCTCCCTTCCTCCAGATGAATTTTGTGATGTATCGTTTAAGAAGTAAGGTTAACTCCATAGCTGCCATTTCCTCAAAACAAGACAAAACAAACAAAAAACAGCAGCAGTTGATCTAGAATTCCATCTTGTACTCACTATTATGTAAGTCCTAAATTCTGATTTAAAAAAGGATAAAGTTGGTCTGAAGCAAAAAGTGTAAAAAGCCTTTTCTCTCCCCTAGTCTCTTACCCACCCTTCAGATTCTTTGGCCCCTTAGGGTAGTGAGGCCAATGACCACCTGAAGGGTTTGAAATTCAGAGCAAGAATTAGAAAAAGATAATAGCAGGGGCGCCTGGGTGGTTCAGTCAGTTACGTGTCCGACTCGGTATCGACTCAGGTCATGATCTTGGTTCGTGGGTTCAAGTCCCACGTAGAAGTCTGCTGACAGCAAGAAGCCTGCTTGGGATTTTCTCTCGCTCACTCTCTCTCTCTCTCTGACCCTCCCCTCCTCACACACTGTCTCAAAATAAATTAACATTTGGAAAAAAAAAAAAAGATAACAGCAGGGAAAACAAAGAAAAAATAACAGCAGGGAAATGGCGCCAGGACAGGTAGAAATCCGTAAGGTGCAGCCCTGTTGGTTTATTGGTATTTTTATGACTGACTGGCCCAGGGCTGCACGTTAACTCTTGCCTCTTTCAGTCCTGTTTTCACCCTATCTTGTTGATGGAAACCAGAATTCTTGAGAATGAAATATTGGAGCGTCCACGTACGCTGGTGCCTCAGCAGGCATCAAATTATGAGAGGGCAGAGGCTGTCAGTCCTTAGACTCTGCCGGTTGAATGAAAAGGCTACATACCTCAACATGCAGTCTTGCCTCCTGTTCCTCCCCACCTTGTTCCGTGTGAACATCTTCAGCAAAATAAAATAATTCTCCCAAAACGCTATTTGGTAGGGGGACTTGACAGGCATGGTGCGGTTGGACTAGACGTTTAAGGATGTCCTTCATTCCTGCAGCATATTGATGGATGCTTGCTGGGTTCCAGACTCTGTCCTGGGCTCTTTTGGGAAACAGCACACAAAGTATGGTATCCACATTGCTGCAGAGGCAAACAGACCCAGGAGGTAAATTATCATCCCATAGAAGGAACAGGAAAGAGCAGAGCATGTGTGCTCAGGCGGCCAGTGTGGGAGAGAGGTGTAGGTCTCCATTTTTAGGGAGCTCAGAGGCGGCCTCGTTGGGAAGGTGAGATTTGAAAAACAGTGTCTTTATAAACTGGAGCTGACCAACAGGCTCATCTGAAGGAAGAGAGAAAATACTGGAGAGTTTCCAACAAACAGTTACCACTTTTCCAGCCACTTGGTGCTGGAAGCCAGATGTAGCTGTGCACATTCCTCCTGGCTTTTGCTGCTGTCCTTTCTTTCTCGATTTTTCTTCCCCAGGGCCCGCCCACATGGTCTCTCAATGACAGATTTGGGGGGGGGTAGGCATGATGGTGACATACTGGACTGCATGGCAAATATACTCCAAGAGTGCAGGGGGCTCACGAAGGAAGAAAGGGCCCTCACGGGCTCCTGGCTGCTTCCATCAGAAATCAGAACATGCGATACTGGATCTTGGCTTTGGGAGTTTGAGCCCCATGTTGGGGACAGAGATTACGAAAAAGAATATATAAACTTAACAAAAAAGCAGGGTCCTCAAGGGCAGGCTGCGTTGATTTCACAACGGGGGTCTTAGGGGGCAGGCCAGGCAGAGGCAGCGCCAGGAGCTGAAGCCCTGGGGTGAACAAGGTCAAACTTTAGGGTGATTAAAATGCAACAGATCGTGGAGACCCGCAGCGTTCACGCTGAAGAGCAGGGGTTCCGTTCTACAAGCAGGAGGGGACCAGGGCTGTCCTCTGTGGCTTTGCTCATGTGGGAGTTTCACTTGAGTATGGCCCAGAGTTGTTGGCCCCTGTGGGTTCTCCATTTATCATCGCAGGCAAGGGAGGAAAGAGGGAGAAGGTGATTAGTAATCATTCCTTCTCTCCTGTCTCTCAACACTTGCTTTCCCAAAATGCAGAGGACTTTTTCCTCATAAAAAGGATATGATTTATAAAAATTCAAATGGTGCAGATAAATAAGAGCAGAGTTCGGTATCTTACTGCTAATATTCTGATCGTCAGAAGTTTTGACTTCCACATCATCTGTGCTAACGGCATCCTTGGTAAGGGCTGCTCTGTGTGGATGCAACCATCTAAGTCCCCAGTGCTGGAAATCAGGTAGTCTACAATTCTCCTTATTCAGGTTCTTTCTATACTCTCACTCTTCCAAACTTGGTTTCCAGTGAATGTCCTTATGCATAAGATCTGCGTTTACCCAATTATCTCCTTGGTATAAATAGAAGGACACTTCAAAAAAATTGGGATGCTTAGAGTCACCTGGGCATGCAGCTCTTGATTTCAGCTCAGGTCATGATCTCATGTTTTTGGGATCAAGCCCCACATCGGGCTCTGTGCTGGCAGTACAGAGCCTGCTTGGGATTCTCTTTCCCTCCCTCTGTTCTCCTCCCCTGCTCATGCTCTCTCTCTCGAAATAAATAAATAAACAAAAAAAAAAAATGGGATGCCTAGAATTTAGTACAGACATAACCATTGAGCAGTTTGTGTGCATGTGTGTGCCTACTTGTGCGCTTTTCAGAGCACTTTAGTAGCAACTTCCCTCTTGAGATCTGCATAAAACATTGTGAGTTGGTTAGGGGAAATGGCGGTCTCTCCTTCAGGCGATGAGGGGGGCTCCCATCTCTCTTCAATGCTGCTGTCACATGGGGAGTGCCTGCTGCTCTCGAAGCACATTTTCAATCAGCTTTCAGAACACCGACTCCAAGGCCAATGCCAACAGCAGCTTTTGGAATACAAGATGATTAGCACACATGATAGCCAAACTAAAAATGGAACTTTCCAGCTTCCTCGCATGAAAGTGCTTTGATTCCAAGTTTTACCATTTAATTAGATCAAAGAGACAACACGTTTTTCTGAGAAGTTGAAAATCATATGGCAAACTGCTCTATTTTTCAATGTAGGGAGTCTACAAGGGTTAAGTGTGAGTGATGTTCATTTTGGTTCTTTCAGGGGAAAGTACATTCTGGAAGTGGTCTGATTGGATCCCTCCATGGTGGTCTTTTACCCAGGCCTCCCTCCCCAGCTATTTCTCATCCATAAGCTCTCTGGATGGTTCCTGGATTAAACCATTGTGACTAAATATGATGAGGAGAACGCAGAGCTAAAGATTCCTTGTCCTGTTACATAGAAGTCTTGGCTTAGGTTGAAGTCATAAGTTCTTTTCTCTCTTCTTAAAAATGAGCCCAACTTGGGGTGCTTGGGTGGTTCAATCAGTTGAGTAGCTGACTCTTGATTTCGGCTCAGGTCATGATCTCATGAACCGAAGGATCGAGCTCCATACCGGGTTCTGTGCTGGCAGCGGGGAACCTGCTTGGGATTCTCTCTTCCTCTGTCTCTGTCTCTGTCTCTCTCAAAATAAATAAACTTAAAAGAAAAAAAAAGGACCCTACTTACCAAGTTGTAGCTCTAGCGCTCTGGTACTCAGCAGCCAGGCCCCCTAGGGTACTCCCAATCCTTTGTGTCTCAGGGCCTTTGCACTTGCTGTTCCCTTGGACTGGGCTGCCCTTCCCCAGATGCTTGCATGGCTCTCTCCCTTGCTTCCGTTAGTTCTCTGCTCAAATGTCTCCTCAGAGAGGTCTTCCCTGACCCACTTGTCTATCAAAAAGAGCATCTCATACCTTCCCTCCCTTATTTCCTCATAGCAGTTACCGCAAGCTGACAGCAAAGCTTTGTCTCCTCTACAAACATAAGCTCAGAGAGGGAAAGACTTTTGTTTTGTTCCTGGCTGTCCCTTCAAAACCAAGAACAATACCTGATCCAGTATGCATGCTGTTTGAATGAGTGAATGGACCCCCCCCAAGTTCCTACCTAGGGATGTGTGAAGAAACTTGGAGCTTTTAAACACCAGGGGAAATCAAGGACTTGGAAAAAAGGAGCAGCGGTCTCTACGACCGTCTGACCTGGCCCAGCAGTGCCATTTCTGCTTCTGGTTCGTTCTCTAACTGCAGGTTCATGTGAAGCCATGGTTTCTAACACCCCCACCCCACCCACCCACTGGAGGGCGGCTTGTGCTACTAGTAGGCACTGCCTTGAAGAAGCATTTCAGTGGGGGAGCCTAGGTGGCTCAGTCGGTTAAGCGTCTGGCTGGATTTCAGCTCAGATCGTGATCTTACAGCTTGTGATTTTGAGCTCCAAATTGGGCTCTGGGCCGACAGCAAGGAGCCTGCTTGGGATTCTCTCTCTCTCTCTCTCTCTCTCTCTCTCTCTCTCTCTCTCTCTCTCTCTCTCCATTTCTCCCCCTCCCCTGCCTGCTCTCTCAAAATGAAGACATTTAAAAAAACTTTTTTTTAAAAAAGCATTTCGGTGGTTTAATACATGCAATAGATCCTTACAGAGCAGCAGCTGCGGCCCCGGCATCCGGCTAGAGGCCAGGGTTACAAGAGGCAACAGGACACTCCCCGAGCTGACAGTTTCTCAGTGTGAGTTCGGTTGGACAAATCCCCCTCCTGCCACCTCACACTAAGCGAAGAGCTCTGGGAGAGGGGACGGTTTGCCCAGTGGGGAGAAGGGCTGTGTGATGCAGAGCCCAGGTATTGATGGGCAGGGCGGGCGGTGGGTGTAGAGTGTGGCCTCAGGGTTGGCTTTGGCTCCCCCAGGGCTCAGGAGGGAGCAAGCTCTCCGTACACTTGTTTTCTACTAGACCACATCAGTAAAGACAAATCTTAATTCTACCCCTTTCTTTTCTTTTCTTTCCTTTTCTTTTTTTCTTTTTTTTTTGGTGAGACTTCTGCAGACTAAATTCAGAAGCTAGCAATAATTTAAAATATTTCCATGGGCAACTATTGGAGAAAGTTCCAAAGCCAGAAAGTCTATTTAAAAACAACTTTTGAAACAACGAATTTGTATTTCTTCCAGCACTTAAGATACAAAAGAAAAAAAAAGAACAACAACAACAAAACTTTCTCCAACAATTGCAAATAGACTAAAATATAAGGGACCAGGAACTCCAGGTGATTTTTCTCACTTATTGCAAACAATAAATAAACAATAAGTCCTTCAAATACTCTACAAGAGGTATCTGGAACTTCTCTGTAAGGTACATTTGCTGAAAATGAATGTAACGCAAACATGAATGACCATGTAATCCTACCCTGTAAGTAACTCAGGGATTATTGGAGGCACAATTTTTGTCTTCTATGGTTACTGAAATACAGTTCTATGGGGTGCTTACAGTGTTATAGGAGTGAGAGGTACACATAGCATTCAGAGCGTCAGGAGAAACCAAAGACTGGTAAGAATAGGACCTCCTTTTCATTTCACTTTGTTTTGTCCTATGCAGTGGGTCCTAGTCTAACTCACATGCTTGCTCCCTCTCCTCTCTCTCTCTCTCTCTCTCAATGATTTATTATATTTCTGGGAGAGAGAATGAGAGCACATGCATGCATGAGTGAGAGAGGGGCAGATAGAGGGAGACAGAGGATCTGAAGTGGGCTCCAATCTAACAGCAGAGAGCGGATGTGGGGCTTGAACTCACGAACCACAAGATCATAACCTGAGTCCAAGTCCGGCGCTCCACTGACTGAGCCACGCAGGCACCCCTCAGCTCCCCCTTTCTCAAAGTGTGTGTGTGTGTGTGTGTGTGTGTGTGTGTGTGTGTGTGAGAGAGAGAGAGAGAGAGAGAGAAAGAGAGAGAGAGAGAAAGAGAGAGAGACAATAAATGTGGGAACATAATTCAATTGCAGATTCAGATTCAACTATTCCTGAAGAGGGACTTGGGAATGATTCTGCTTCTGGAAGGGGCTGGCTGGTAAGGCCAGTACAGCTGGTTCACGAACTCCACAGAATACCAAGACCCTTAGCCTACCAGGAACTTTCACCTGCATTTTTTTTTCATGGAAACTTTGTAACTATCCTGTGAGTTGAGCACCGCTGGTGTCACCTGCTTTTACACATAACAGGGCAGGTCCTAAGAGGCAGATTGCCTAAACAGAGGTTGATGCTAGAACCCAAGCTTCCTAACGCCATGTGGAGTGTTTTTATCAAGGTAGCTCTAGTTTGGTGGTTGCGTTATGAATACGTGGGGGCTGGGGAGGTAAAACTAAAATGACATCTTTGGAAACCCAATAGAGAAAATGCACCCTTTTGTTATTACTGTTGTATGATGTCTCCTGAGATCTTAGAGCCGGAGCTAACAGAGAGAGAAAGATGGTCACGTGAGAGTTCTTTACTTGCCATTTTTAGGCAACGGGAAGACAGCAGGTGGCCAGTGTCCTTCTGGTGACAAACTTAACTATCTTTGGGAAAATGGGATTTAACTTGACTGTAGGCTGCCTTCCATCTACCGGATGGAGCTAGAACTTGAGAGCTGGGTGGCTTTGATTTATGGAACACCATTCCTGTCAGATGGTACAAAGGATGTGCAAATCATATGCAAGTGGGCTAAATCTCACTCAGAATCTGCCAACCGGAAGCATAACGTCGTCTTGATTCCAGCTAGATTTTAATGTGATCTGGGGGTAACTTTCAGTGAAGTCTCGACTAGGCTCACTCTTAGCTGAGAAATAGCTAAATACCGTCAAACACAAGAAAGGTCCGAACAGGGAAGTCCAGGGTGGCATTTGTGACTGTGGGTCCTGTGTCCCATCTGGGGAGAGGAGCCCCAGCTGGGCCTGGGGTGATGAGATCTGGGGTAAAGTGAGTCTCCAATGGTCTTTCCCTTTCACAAGTACTTTTTTTTTTAAGGAGTTTACTTTCTTATCTGTGTTGGTCCAACCCCCTTCCTTTTTCAAACTGTCTCTCTCAGACATTTGCTGCTAAGCAACGCAATAGTATAGAACAATCAGATCCATTTGGCCTCTTGATTCAGTTCAAAGACATGATCGCCTTGATTTGGTTGTTCTGTGTGTGTCTTGTTATAAACATAATACATGTTCACTGCAAAAATTTTGGAAATTAACAAAGTGTAAAGGAAAAAATCTCTATACTCTGACAACTCAGTGATAACTATTGTTATCATTTCGGTAAGTATCATTCATGAACATATTTTACCAAGTTGAGGTGATGACACTATTAAAAATTTTTTTTTACTATTTAAATCTTGTAACCTACTCTTTCCCATGAGTATTAGACTGAATGTTTCCCCAAATTCTGAAATATTATTGAAGAGGTTTTTGTTGCTTGTTAGTTTGCTTTGTTGGTTGGCATTCCATCAGATGGATGTATTCTAGTTTATCCAGTTTTTCTTTATTGATGACCGTATAGTAGTTTGCTGCCTGATGTTTAATATGTTATGCTGCACTGCGAGAGAGAATCCTTGCAACGAATCTTTGTGCACATCTCTAATTATTCTTTTAGGATAAATATGGAGAAGTGGAATTACCAACTCTAAAGATACATGTAAAATCGTTGTGGATAAATGATGGCTTTTGATAAATACTACCGAGGGGTGTTCCAGAGTGGTTGATCCAATTTATATCCTTAGCCAACAGTGCACTCTGTCTGTTTTGGGGGATTGTGTTTAAACTGCCTCTTTGACAGTTCAAAATGATATCCCTTTGTTTTAATTTGCATATATTTCATCTCCTGGAGACTGAACTGTTTACAATTTCTTTCTTTTCCTTTGAGAAATGCCTCCTAGGTCCTTGGCTCCTTTTTCTTTTGGAGTTTTATTTGTTGTTGATGATATTTTTCAATGATCCTGAAAAGCTCTGCCTTGTACACATATTTTCCCTCTTTTTTTTTTTTTCACTTTGGTTATGGTGTTTGTTGACATTCAGCAAATGTTACACTTTCACCTGGTCGGATTTTTCCATTTTTTTAAATTCAACTTTTATTTTAGGCTTTCTTCTTCTTAAAAATTTCTTCCTAGTCCTGGACTAAAATAGCCTAGTAAAGGTAGCTTTACTTGTAGACTTCACTGGAAGACAGTAGAATTAGGGATTGGCAGCAGATGTGTTGAGGAAGACACCACCACCGATGAAATGTGATCTAGTCTTCACCAGATGTGTACCTTAGAATCCCGTTAGAGCTTTAAAGTTTCCAATGCCTGAGCCACACTCCAGTACCACTGAATCAGAAGATTTTTTTAAAAAGGGGCACCTGGATGGCTCAGTTAAGTGTCTGACTTCAGTTCAGGTCATGATCTCATGGTCTGTGAGTTTGAGCCCCACATCAGGCTCTGTGCTGACAGCTCAGAGCCTGGAGCCTGCTTCAGATTCTGTGTCTTCCTCTCTCTCTGCCCCTCCCCCATTTGTGCCGCTCACGTACTCTCTCTCTCTATCTCAAAGATAAATAAATATTTAAAAAAATTTTAAAAAGAACTTAAAAAAAACCTTACACAAATCCACAAACTTAGAAAGGAACATGTGCAAGTTGCATGTGATTTTTTTTTTTGCTTGCTTTGAGCATTACATTTTATTCGTGTAGTGGGTGTGTCTTGTTTTACGTATTATCTGTTAATGAAGATCAAAATGCTTTCTTGAGGAGGGGGATTCAGAACAGTGTGTTGGGTGGGGTGCTCTGCAAAGTTATAGTGGTTCTCCGAAAGCATCAGTCTTACAAGGGGCCAGTTACTTGATGTGCACTGGATTGTGTCTGGGTTCCATGGCCAATGCGATTGTCTTCCATGTCTCTACACTATGGCAAGTGGACTTTTTTTTTTCAATTTAAAGTGACGGTCTATTTACAAATGTAGTGTATTTTGAAGAATATCTGGAATATGTAAACTATATTAGAAGATACAACATATTTACAAATGTTAACACCTTGTATTTGTGTGTGTGTGTGTGTGTGTGTGTGTGTGTGTGTGTGTATTAAAGCAGCTTTAAGTATTCTTTGATATATAGTAGTATCTCATTTGAAAATGGGGTGTAAGCCTGCAAATTAGCATTTGCAACTTGGGAAAAGAAAGTCAAACCAAAAATGGCCAATTTGACATCTCTGTACAAACTTGAACTATGCTCATTAGTTAACATTGAAAATACACTCTTATTTCTATAGCCTAGAGCTGCCTCATGAAAAGATTTTATTTCATAAGGGGGAGGGCACCTGGGTGGCTCAGTCGGTTGAGCATCTGACTTCGGCTCAGGTCATGATCTCACAGTTCGTGGATTCTGGCCTCATGTGCCTGGAGCCTGCTTCAGATTTTGGGTCTCCCTCTCTCTCTATGCCCCTCCCCCGCACACACTTTGTCTCTTAAAAAATAGATAAAACCCATTTTTAAAAAAGGTTTTATAAGGGAATTTGCCTATGAATCACCCTATGTATTTTTAGTGTCCACCCCATAAGCAGCATCTTGGATTTTAAGGAGAAGACAGTCAGCCTGCAGGAGCTGAGAGGGAGGGCATAAAAGGGCCTTGGCTTTGGGCAAGGAACTTAACATCTCAGAGCCTCAGAAATGGTGGTGGTGATGATGATGATGATGGTGACAACAGTGGTGGTGGTGGTGTCATTTTATAAGGGAGTAGACATCGTGATGTAAGTCTAGTGTGTGTGGCTGGCAACTACTTTGTTACTGTTGGTCCCACCATCCCTCGCTCTGCTCACTGCACTGGAGCAAGGGAGGGGCAGTCAGAGGATCCAAAGTGAGTTTCGTGCTGATAGCAGAGGGCCTGATGCAGGGCTCAAACTCACCAACCATGAGATCGTGACTTGAGCTGAAGTAGGACGCTTAACCGACTGAGCCACCCAGGCGCCCAATGCATTTATTATTTATAAGATATCAAAAACGGGAGAGACAGGTGTGGCCTCAAGAGTTACTATACTCTTTTGTATATAGTTTTCATGTAAAAATACTTGAAACAGATTTGAATGCATCTTAGGTGATTTCAAGAAGGAGGAGGAGGGGGAGGAAAGGTCATGTTGCCAAAAGTCTATTGTAACTAAGAGGCTAAGAGTATGTGAAAGGGGCTTAAGTGCTGGCGGGAGAAAACCCAGTCCGTGTTCAGGCACAGGGAACAAAGGATGCACCAAACTTGAAGCCAAATGAATTTTTCTTGCATAAGCATCTTCATGCTGTGGTTGAAGTTATGACTTGAGATAAACAGCAGATGAGAACACTGGGGTGACAGATGGTGCGGCGGGATGGGCCACTGTGGCCATTGCAGGGCTGTGGGGTGCTCAGGCAGCCAGGCCAGGTCTCCCTGCATGGTGAGCCCTGAGACCACCCACCTAAGGTCTCCTCATAGTGCACAGCCTCCTGTAAGACGAGGGAACTGACTGGCTGCATTGTGTGGTCTTCCGGTCCATTTCAGCTCTGACATTCCAGGATGAAAAAACCAGTATTGATTAGTTCGGGCCAGAAAAATTGAAAGAGGTTGAATGGGTCCTGAGTTCTTTTCTGGCTAAGGTTCGTCCAGAAGCAGAGCAAAATGAGCTTCTTGATTGCCATCCAAGAGGAAGAGTTTATCTTAGGACCTCTTTCCAGTCTTCTTGCTTATCTGCGCAGGGCAGGACCATGGCCAGCTCCTGGCAAACTTGTGAAGTAAGCACTTTCTCCCCCTAATCTGTTATCATCTTTGATGTCTGCTGCCCCCAAGCACAGTGCCCCTCATATCACAGCTCTGGTCTCCGCCTAACCACCTTCAATTTATAGAGGGTCTCAAGGTGAAAGCGTTCCATGTACAAAGTCCATAGTGCTGTTTGTACACTTAACGCTCTGCATTTTACTCAAAAGATACTTAGCCAGCATCTGTTGTGTACAAAGCACTGTGCTCTAATCTTAGGCAGTATTTTTCAAACTGCACGTTGACACCCATTAGTGGGCTTCAGTGTCAATTTAATTGGCTCCACCCAGAATTCCAAAACTAAGTAGAAAAAAAATCAAGTATCTCACACATAGTAAGGGGAAGTACTTGTTAACTAAACGTTTGCCAATTTTACATTTATAGGTGTGTGTGTGTGTGTGTGTGTGTGTGTGTGTGTGTCATAAGCATCAGTGGAAAATGTATTTCTCACTGGAATATAGTTAGAAAAGTTTAAAAACCAATGCTATGGGCTCTCGACTCCTTATCTGCAACTCCATATTCCAGAATGTGAAAGTCTTTTCCTAAGTTTGGGCACAAATTCCTTTGGCAGCAAAATATGACCCAAAGTGATTTGAGGGTATTTATAGTCTTTCTCTGTTTCACTTACTGCAAATGTTTGTACACTTAACTGCAGAATGGAGTTATGCCTTTGACCCCACTGGGCATGTCACACTCAATTACTTTCCTAAAAGCCAAAAAATTGTGAACCATAGCACTTTCTATAAGACACTGTGGACCTGAGTAAGGATATAGCAGTTTTCATCCATTTGGCAAATATTTATTGAATGATTACTACCAGCTTGGTATTGTCCTGGGTGTCAGATATGGAAGGAAGAAAATCAGTATGAGATGAACTCCGGCGGAATTTCACAGTCCCGTGGGTGAGATAGATTTAGGACCCCCAGAGCTGAAGTTCAGTACTCTCCTTACACCTTCCTTCTCTCTGTTAGTTCACTCAGATCCTTGGCTGCAGGGATTTCTCTGCTGATGGCTTCTAAGTCTTCTACATCACGTTTCTAACAAGACTTCATAAGGGCACTTCAGTTCAGCACATTTAAAACCAGACTCCAAACCACTTCCTCCTATATTTTATATCCTTAGAAGTACCACTCACTGTCCACCCACTTAGACACAGCCTTACTCTTGTCCTTAACCTTGTCATCCACTTATTGGTCACTTCTGGGGTTTTTTTCCTGTTGTTGGTACAGATGCAAATTACTACTTCTAACCTGAAAGTCTGGAAGAGTAGCTGGGAAGAGCTTGCAAGTGTCTTAGGATCATAAAGACTTGGGCTCAAGTTGTATCTCTTCCCCATTCTGGCCAAAGAACTTTAGGCAAGTCACATAGGATCAGTTTTTACATCTAGGAAATTGAATTGAAGATATATATTTTATGACTCTTATAGTTAAGAATAAAAATATATTCACCAAAAACAATATTAAAAGATAAGTCGCAGACTGTATGCAGATATTTGTAGGGCATGTACCCATGTAACTAACAAAGGATTGTTATTCAGAATTTATAAAGAACCGTCTTCAAATCAGTAAGGGAAAAAAAAGACCAATATTTTTAAATGGGCAAAAGATATGAACAGGCAGTTTCTAAGGAGGTAATCAAAAGACCAGTAAATATATAAAAAGATGTTTAACCCCATTAGCAATCAAAATTTTATAACAATGAAATACTGTTTCACATCTATAGTGAATATATTTGGGCTATATAGCCCAAAATGTAGGCATGTACATCAAGCAATAATAATTCATGTTGCTGGTGAATGTATATACATTGTTCAGCTGTCTTTAGAGGGCAAGTTAGCAATATCTAATAAAGTTGATGATATGTACACCTGCCACTCAGCAATACCTTTGCCAAGTATATCCCTTACAGCTCTGTTTTTAATGACAAGAACATTGGCAATAACAAAAGCATACACTAAAAGGAGTCTGGATATTCATTCAGTGAAATATTGTACAGCAATTAAAGTGAATAAATTAGAACTACATTTGAATCATCCTGGATAAAGCTAAAAAAAAGTTCAGTGAAAGAAGTAAGCCACAGAACATCTATGGTATGCAAACATTCATGTGAGAAAGTTTAAAATATGCCAAACAAAATTATTTTTATATATTAGGTATATGTGGGTGCATGTACCTGCGTATGTGTAGGTGAATATATACCTAGCTTATGAGTAAGTATATATCTGGCAAAAATACTAAACCGTGCATGAGAATAGTTAACAAATTCAGCTCAGTAGTTATCTCAGAAAGGAGAACGGCATGGAGAAGAGTGCAGAGAGGGTTGCAGTTGTTTGTTAAGTGATTTACTTCTCAAAAAAAAATGAAGCTATGAATGCAAAGTATTAAACTTTGACAAAGCTGAGTGGGCATATTATTGTTCCTTGTATTATGCTCTTATATGCTTGAAATATTTATTTTTAAAAAAGCATTCAACCCCAGTCTGACACTCAATGGGAGTAATAAATATTCCCTACACCCTTTTCAGAGAGCTTCTAAGGCTTCCTTTCACCTGAGTAGTTAAGTCCATTTGCTCCAATTGGCCTTCTAGATCAGATGGGGTCTCAACCGCCTGGGGAGGCGGCCCTGAGCCTCCAGGCCCTGGCTCCAGTCTCTGTTTCCAGCTTTACGCTTTAGCACTTTCCTTAATGGACCTGATGGTTCAGCCATGGGATCCCCAGTCATGCTTGATGATTTACTACCCCTTTGTCTTGGCTTGTGTGGTTTTCTGGCTGGAATCCCCTTGTCCCTTTTCTCTAGTTATATAAATGCAATCTTCCATCCATCCATCGATCCATCGATCCATCGATCCATCCATCTATTTGTCCATTTATTGAGCATCTTTTATGTGCAAGGTACATGCAGTCTCACCTAATTATAAAGTAATCATAACTTTCAGAAAATGTCCCAAATGCCTTATATCTCTAATATGGTATTTATCATATTAAAATTTACTTTGTCTTGCTAGACTAGGGACTGAAGGGCAGATACCATTCTCTTCATTAAAAAAATTTTTTTTAATATTTTTATTTATTTTTGAGAGAGAGAGACAGCATGAGCAGGGGAGGGGCAGAGAGAGAGGGAGACACAGAATCCAAAGACAGGCTTCAGGCTCTGAGCTAGCTGTCAGCACAGAGCCCAATGCGGGGCTCGAACCCACAAACCAGGAGATCATGACCTGAGCCAAAGCCGGATGCTTAACTGGCTGAGCCACCCAGGTGCCCCCATTCTCTTCAATTTTAATGCCTTGCACTTACAGGAACTGGTTGAAGAAGTAAATGAGTTTCAGATTATTTGTCCAAAACATTGAAATCAGTATTAAGATTACGGTTTAATCCTCATTACTTGAGTTTAAATATTTAGTGTCTTTAGCTCACTGATTTTCCTAAGACTACCATTCATGCATCTCTTTCATCTTTGTCACATGAAGGAAGGGAGGGCGTTCTACATCAGCCATTCTGGCTTTACATTTTCTGAAAACTCAGACTCCAGGGCATCAAGCATGATCTCATTTCTCTAGGGAGTTTGCATTTAGATAGAGAGGAAGACAGTGCCACAATAAATTAGTTAACATGACAAGACAGTATGAGGTGTGGGTCAAATAAATGGTGCTGATATCATGATCTGAAATCATCCTTAATGAAACAGCTTGTTTCACACTTGGCTGTGTAAGTCTGGTTTTGAGGTTCATTCTTTCTCAAAGGGATCTGGGTCAGAATTATCATTTTGTGTCAGATTGGGTTTCTTAAAGTCCCTCCCCCCATGCTTTGGGGCTCAAGTAGATATTTAACAATATCTCTGTTATATGTAAACTGATACACAGGTGTGGATTTGAAGATGTCTTCTGATATCACCATTTCAGAGATGTGAGCCCAAAATATCTTTCTGACCTAACATTGAATGGAATTTTCTTTGCACGTTTTTGAGACAGGTGTCTGTGAATTCTTAAAGCTGCTAGCCTTCCTCACACCCCTTCCTTTCCAGTACACTCCTGGAAAACAATTTTCAATCTGACAGCAGCTATACTTTATGTTTCCATCAAAAGATCTCAGGCTGTTTGCTTATTTTCATTGTTATTCCTTATCCAGGTAGGCTGTGTGAAAAGTTTGGTTGGAGAGAGTTTTTTTATGGACTTCACTCTTTCCTGGACAGAAGCCCCTTCTCTGCCTTCTGCCTCTGCTTGAATATTTCTAGTGGTGGGAAACTCAGAATTTCTCATTGTTAATGACTTTTACATGTGGAATTGGAGACTCATGGGTTGTCTGAACATAGTGGGAAGGTTGGGCTCCAGCAATGGAGCTCACATAGTGTTCCAGGAAGACCTGATCCTCCTCTGAAAGCTCAGGATATGCTGGCAGATCCCAATCTTTTGGGACAGTGGGTCTATTGCAGCTTCTTTTGAGTCAAGAATTATTGGAGTCCTGGCTTCAAGAATGCTGGTCATATTCCTCTAAGATTATTGTAGATGACTGTTTGTCCTCTGAGGAGCAAGGAATGGAATCCAATTCTGGCTGTCTGAGTGGGGGTGGGGCAGGAAGAGTGAGCATGGAGGTAGAGGAAGAATTTGGGCACCTATATACAGATTGGACAGGAGACCAAATAACCAGATAGAAGCTCAGGGGCCCTGACAAAGTCCCCTCAGCAGAAATAGGCTGATCAATGTTGCGGGTGTGACCCTAGATCCTCCAGACATCAATCGGTCAGCATGTCTGATTGGCTGAGATGGAGTCACGTACTTGACCAACCCTCCAGTTGTGTTCTCAGCAAAGGAGGATCTGGATGGAGCTTTCCACCTCCAGGGTGGGCAACTGCAGTGCTGGGGGCGGGAACCCAGTGAATAGGTAGGTGGCTGCTAGACTGCCAAAACAACAACAGGAATTTTTTTTCAGTAACAAACTATGAAGAAGTCCACAAGGTGCCATATTTGATATGACATTGTCTGAAAAAGAAAAAGTATATAAATTGGTTTATTCTTCCCAATTCTTTGCTTTGAGCATTGGCTCTGTTTTATTGATTGGGGAGGTAAATGTGAGTTACTAACAGGACTAATGCCAGTATGGCCCTGCCTGATAGGGTCCAGTGACCATCTGCCAAGAGGAGACCTGGAGCTGGCATTAGGAGGTATGACACAAAGGATAATCAAACTCCTCCATGACTGTAGGCTTCTCACTTGTACAGCACAGTCCTTCTCTTCTTGAGTAATTAATTCCAAAGCATGGTCAATGTTGTTGAGACTGAAGTGTTGATATGTTCTTTGTATCACAAAGAAGTCTGTTTTCTCTTTCTTTGGGTTATGTGTGGTGTGTGGAGACCTTGGAGACCCATAACACCAGCCCTTGCCTGCAGCCTTGCTCCCTCCACTTGACTGGGCCCTGTCCTGTCCTGGGCTCCTTCTGGCGTCATCTTGGCACACCTTCTACCTTGGTTTCCCCTCTCTGCCCACCTTGCTCTTGTGCTTTCTGACCACACTTCCCTTTCTGCTCTGGCTTTCCCAGTCTTTGACTTGGATTCTAGAAACCAGTTTCCCAGTCTCAACTCCCTAAGGAATGTGAACATAAAGAGAAGATGCACTTCTTGTGATTTTTTTTTTTAAAGCCACCACTATAAACACAACTGGGACTTAAAAGCTGAAAGCAAGTAATGGATTCACAGCCAGCTTAAGCTGAGTGAGTGGGAACTGCTTGCTGGATAATTAATAGCTGCAGTTGACTGAATAGAAGGATCTTATAGACAGAAGTAATATTCAGACCACTGGAAAGGCTTGTCAGACAGATGCCCCTGAATCAAAATGAATGCTCCCTTTGGTTGCTAGGCTAGGAGAACTGCTTAGTTGCTGCACTGTGATGAGTTTGGAGGGGTCCTGAACTGGGGACAGAGGGACAAGAATACCACTTGGGGTGGTGGGTTACCATTCAGGAGAAAATTGGTTCATACTCAGTATCAGCCCAATGTGTAGTATGAAAACTAACTGAGATGCAGTGTATATTTCCAATGCTTCTTTTTCAGAGAACAGGGACTTTTTTAAAAATTATTTTGGTTTTTCTGTTTGGATAGATGATAGTTGTATCACTAGCCTCTACATTAGGAATCTTCTCTCTTATGCCAATTTGAACCTTCTCATTCCATTTAAGAGGAACATAGGCCCCAGAGTGAGAAAAATGGAACCCACCCCATCTACTCCACACAGTGGCTCTGTGACATCTCATAAACCACTACTCTCCTCTGTGAAGTGGCCTGATGGTATTTCCCATTTAGGGACATTGTGAAGACTCAGTATGGTGATGGTGATGTAGGTTAAGCATCTGGCACTGTGCCAACCATTTCAGTTATATCCTGGAAAAGGCACAACCTTTTTCCTTTTAAGTTAAACTTTATTTTTTT
>NC_043700.1:49470025-49551390 GCF_006229205.1 Suricata suricatta | reverse complement strand
TATATATATATATATATACCACATCTTCTTGATCCACTCATCAGGTGATGGACATTGAGGCTCTTTCCATGATTTGGCTATTGTTGACATTGCTGCTATGAACATTGGGGTACATATGCCCCTATGCATCAGCACTTCTGTATCCCTTGGGTAAATCCCTAGCAGGCTATTGCTGGATCATAGGGGGAGTTCTATTGTTAATTTTTTGAGGAACCTCCACACTGTTTTCCAGAGCAGCTGCACCAGTTTACATTCCCACCAACAGTGTAGGAGGGAAGGCACAACCTTTTAAGAAAGGCAAGGCTGGCTTTGAATCCTGACTCTAGCATTTACTGTCTATGTAATTTCAGGCAAGTTAACTTCTCTGAGCCTCAGTTTTTTCATCTTACAAATGGAATTCATACCTGTCTCACAGAGTGAGGAAGATTAACGGAGATAACATATGAAATTGTCTAGCACAAAGCTAGGGTCGTGGAAGATCAATGAATAACAATATTTTTGTTCATGTCTTCCCTTCTCTCAGCCATTAGATCACTGTCATGGTGGTAGTGAGTGTTACAGAGACAGTATTTTGAGGAGGCATTTGATGGGGGTGGAGGTTGAGGGAAGGCTGATCATACCAGCTCCAAGCATGGCAGGCTGCAACTCCCACCTCCTCTCCACCCCCAATCCCCCAGGAATTCCATTTGAACTTGGAAGTGTGGTTGGTGGCAAGGCTTGAAAAGCTATCAGACAACACTTTCAGATTTATGGATGGATCCAATTTTTCTTTTTTTTAAAAAGATTTAAAAAAATGTTTTTTATTTATTTTGAGAGAGAGAGAGGGAGAGAGAGAATCCCAAGAAGGCTCCATGCTCTCAGCACAGAGCCTGACACAGGGCTTGATCTCACAAAATGTGAGATCATGACCTGAGTGGAAATCCAGAGTCAGGTGCTCAACCAACTGAGCCATCCAGGCATCCCACCCCTGGATCTTATTTTTCTGATTACAGGGTGTTTATATAGAAGGCCTAATTCCAAGAAGGGACCACTCTAACTTCAAAGCCAAAGAAAAATATATATGAATCTGATTTTTTAAAAACGAATGTCTCATATAAAATGGGTTAAAGGGTTAAAATTGAATCCAATGTCACATCTGGCAATAGTTTAATGATAAAATAATTAAGTGACTTGTATGCCACTCTCATGCAAGGGGAGACATTCATAACTGGTGTCTTTGTCTTTGTCTTGCATTCTAAGTATGGCGGTCCTTGCGAAAGGACCCTGTGTGCCACCGAAGATGGGGAAGGACAGCAGTTTGGGAGGCATGAGGTATCGGGACTGGTCCTCACTCTTCCACTAAGTAGCAGTTAGTGAGCTGACCTCCAACAGCTCGTCTGAGGCCAGTGCTCAGATCTGAAGAATAGTTTGCTCTGAATGTAATTATCACCTTCTTCCTTGATAGAGAACACAAGAAGCCAACCTCACTGGGTGCCCTCTGGTCCCTGATCTGCAGCAACAGAGAAACAGAAAGCTTCTCCTGGTTGGTCATGTTTAGACATGTTTGTGGCTCCTAGGTCTGTGCCATGAACACTGCTCTCTGAGCCTCTTACACAGGGGATGTGCTGCCATTCCTTGGACAGCCTGCACTCTTTCCCCTTGTCTGATTGCCAGTCCCCTTTAGCTGGGCATGACTTCATCTAGGAGGTCTTTCCTGACCCCTCCAGCCTGGATGTTTGTTGCTGCCACTACCTTGGTTTTATATATCACCCAATGGGCTATTAGCATCTAGAGGGCAGGAACTGTCTCGTTTCCCACCGTATCCCATAGTGCCCAGCACTGAGTGAGCTCTCACAGTGATAGCATCTGTCGAATGAATAGCCAATCAGAATATGGCCAAGAGAAAAAAATATCATGGAGTTGTTGAACTACAGCAGGATTTAAAGCGTCCACTAGCTGTACAGATGTGCAAAGTAGTTCTATGGATGGGGCTGGTTTCCTCACCCTGTAATTCGGCAGCCCCCAGGCCCACTGATCTTCAGTTCTCTGTACTGTCCTCGTTTGTACCTCTCTCTCAACACAGAAGAGACTCAATGATCTGTTTGTCAATAAATGAATGGACAAATGAGTCTCAGATAAAAGTCCCTGGGTAATACAAGAAAAACAGTCAAAGGGCCCAGATAAAGATCCCTCCCTTTCTCAGAGGTTTTGTTGCTATTAGAACACTCTAGACTTCTAATCATGGGATCCCTGAAACCAGGCTAGCCTCTAGAGAAGGAAAAGGGGAAAGATGGCCCCTACTTTAATGAATTTGCTTTTGCCTCATGCCTAAGGGTGTCACAAGCCCCCTCACAACCATCTTCTTCAAGCCTCTCAATAGCTGGGGGAAGTAGCATAGCTTATCTGTGTGCAGCACTTAGACATTGCCTGGCCCGCAAAAGGTGTGACTCAGGTGTTAGCTATTATTATGCATCAATATCCCCAGTTTACAGATTAGAAAAGAAAGGCTGATGGAAGCAATAACAATGATCTGTAGAAGGTCATTCACTGAAAAGTGGTAGAGGTGAGATTTGAACCCTGATCATCTGACTTCACAATCTGTCCCTGTCCCCTCCTTCTGCATAGCCATTTTATATCTATAGGTAATTTCCCACCTCGAGCTATATCTCATCCCTCCAGCAGAATGGCCACCTCTTAGGTTTTTGAGATTTCCCATAAAATCCTCTTAGGAGAGCATAGCAGATCCAAAATTCTTCTGGGCCTTTCTCCCACCAACCGGAATCCAGACTGTAACCATCTGGCTCATGGGAGCATTTCACATCTCCATGCCCCCAATATGCCATAGAGTCACAGGCTACTTCATTTCTTTCCTAGAAGCACATATGACTTGAACAGCTGGTGGAAATGCTCTGCTTCTGCTATCCATGTGCTCCAAAAAGCCCAGGGAGAGAGACTTATGGTAGAACAACTTGGGTTGGCCTCCTCTGCTCTTGAGAGTAGACCTGTTGATTTTTTTCAGGGTCAGGGAGCTCAGATGAAACCTCAGAGCCATTAGCCGTATTTTCCTTGATCCTGATTACACTAGTTAATGCTTGCTGCCTAAACGCCTGACACCAAAAAAACCCTGTAGTCATAGTGTGATTCTTAGTACAGAAGGGATGGTTTAGGCACATGATCTCTCCTCTTACTGGTAGATGATGAAATTGGCCTTCCTCACCCAAATACTCCAATGATATCATTTGTTACTGATAATTTGATTCGGTGCCTGTGGTAAGCAAGATGTTGGCCATACTCAGCTCACTAGTGAAATGCATCCATTTCTTCCACAGGGTTCATAACTATATCATTGGTCAATTGTCATTTATTTATGATTATGTCAGTTTATGCAGACTTTCCCCGAGAAAGCATGAGGATTCAAAGAAATATAAGTTATGGCTCATGCTCCCCAAAGTCTCAGAATCTGGAAGGAAAGAGAAGTCATGAATGCTGAAAAGTGCAGTCCAGAGCTATATTTGGTAAGAAGTCTGGGAAAGCCCCAGGTAATAGATGCTGTGTGAGTTCATAAACAACACGGAGCTCTCATGGCTGGGGTTGTTAGAAACTGCTTCCTCTCAGTAACCTGGTGGTGGTTCCCAAGGGTGAGTCTGGGACACTCCCTTCCCTCGTCCTGCAAACCTGAGCTTCATTTTCTGGTTTGAAGGACTTTCTACTGGATCACAATTTCTTTGGCTAGAAAGAAAAGTCAATTTCCATCTCTTCCATTACCAGGAACTCAGATATAAGGAGGGTAAAAGCAAATTCCTGGTCCAAAAAAGGATAACAATCCCACATTAATCCATGTAGCTTTCTCTGAATCCCTGTTTACACTGGAACCTACAGAGGCATTGATTACTTGTATTTATTTTGTTTTGAAGTCATGATTTGACCTCTAGACTATCCAACTTAAAGAAAAAATGATTTGTGTTCTCCTAGATTTAAATAATCCCACAGTAAAGGGGCATGGCCTTTGGTTAATAATCAGGTTCTCCCAGTGCTGGGGAGCCTGCTGGCTTATGCTGACAAAGTGATACTACATGGTTGTAGTGATTCTACATGATTCTACATGATTGGTTGCCCCTAGGGCCGGTAAACATCATGCATGTCCCATTTGCCAGGGGGCCCTTTATTGTGGTCTAAATATAAAAGACTCCACCACAGATTTACATTTTTAGAAATTGAGGGAGTTTAATTAACATTCTAGTCACATATGAGGAATCTCTAAACTGCTAAACATTTACACTAATATGTAATATGTTGGTCCTGTGTGTAGTTTGGAAATTGGTGTTGGTTATATTCTGTCTCATCAACTAAATGCTAAGAGTAGGGAGATTGCTAATCAGTTTGGGTGCTTTTGCCTACAGGTGCAGAGAACATGCTTCAAAGTAGCCTATGTAATCAGGAAAATGTACTTGTCATTTGATAAGATGTCCCTAGGGAATATGACTTTAGGATCGGTCAGTTCAGTAGCTCGACAATGAGATCATAAACCCAGGGTCCTTCAATCTTTTTGCCCTGTGTCCTCAGGATGTCAGGAGGGCGCCCTTTATGCTTGCTTAGGGTTCTCCTACTTGGCCATCTTCCCTAGAAGTCCTTTCCTTTGTGATTGCAAAATGGCATTCACTACTCCTGGTATAATTTTTGGGATATGGCAGTGTCCAAAGGAAGAAGAGAAGGTCTCTTTCCATATGTCTCTCTTTTAGGAAACCTTTCCATAAGTTCCTCCCAGGGGGCTTTTCCATGTCTTACTGGTCAGAATCCATTATGTTGCTGTGCCTAAAGTTCGTCCCTGGCAAGAACAGAGTTGTTGAGCTTGACATAGGCAAATTAGAATTCACCCTGGACTTGAGATCCACCCGAGAGGAGCAAAATCATCAAGATCAGAGAGTTTTGTTATCAAGGAAGGAGGGGAGGAACGGATGTGGGTGGTTAACCAGTAATAGCAGCCAAAAATGTTCTTTACTGAGACAGTCATTGAATGCCTCCTCGAAGGGTAAATTTAGCAGTATTGAAACACTGAGTTCCCACACTGTGGTGTTATGGGATTTAGTAGGAGGAAAGGAGGCATGTTATAGACAAAGTCTTCTCAAATGTACTGGATTTCAGACCTTAGAGTGAGGCGAGGGCAGGACAGAGGAGAATGATGAGGGTATGGGGCTGCAGGAGGTAGGGGGGAGTTTGGGGTTAATGGGTTCCGCTTTTTCACACCACCAGCCCTGGAATGTGGGCAAATCCCCGTGGGAGGCAGTCTCAGCCTCAGAGCCATGCCCTAGAGACAGGACTGATCTCTGCGGGACAGGTCTGGGCTGGTGACCTCCAAGGTCTCTGTTTTCTTTCAGATATTTCTAGCATTCCATCTTTTCATAGAATGCAGGCAGGCAGCCACACCACTGCCTCTCTTAACAACAGACCAAACTACTGTGCTGACTTTTTATTTGAAGTCTCCCCTTTCACTGAGGAGGCAGCAGGATCTAGAAAAGAGATACTGTCAGAGTGGGACACCGGAGACCTGGGTTATACTCCTGCCTCCACTGGGGATTTACTTTGTAGCTGAGGTAAGTCACTTAACCTCACCAGGCCGCTGTCTAGAGTGTGCTGCTGGACTTAATGCCATTGAAAGCTTTTTATTCTTCCTGACATTTTAGATATTTCCATCTAGGGCTGCCTAATGGTGGGCTGGGCAGCATCCAGTGTCTTCATTAGGGTCCTTTTCGGGGACTGTGCTAATAAAATGACTACATACACTTCTTTTTTTTTTTTTTAACTTTTTTTTAATATTTATTTTTGAGAGAGAGAGAGTGAATAGACAGAGCGTGAGCTGGGGAGGAGCAGAGAGAGAGGATGACACAGAATCCAAAACAGGACAGCTGTCTGTGCTGACAGCTCAGAGCCTGACGCAGGTCTCAAACTCATGAACTGTGAGATCATGACTGGAGCTGAAGTCAGACGCTTAACCAAATGAGCCACCCAGGCGCCCCTGACAACACACAGTTCTGATGAGTACCTCCACATTTCATGGCCACCTCTGTGGAAGGCTGTCATTTACGGACAACTGCAATAACAGCTTGCATTGCTTGGGCACCTACTGTGCACCAATGGCCCTGGCTCATTAGTCCTCAGATTTTTCAGAGTATTCCCTGGATCAGCCAAGTTCAACCTTTGTGTTGACCTGTAGTGTGACTTCTTTCTCAAAAAAATTATTTTAAGCAACCATTCATAAACCACCAAGTGAGTGCATTAGCAAGAGTCTGGGTGAGGGAAATGCATTCTACTTTTTTTTTTTTAAGTTTATTTATTTATTGTGAGAGAGACAGAGAAGCTCAAGAGTCAGAGGGGCAGAAAGAGAGAGGGAGAAAGAGAATCCCAAGCAGGCTCCATGCTGTCAGCACTGGGTCTGACTTGGGAATTGATCCCGTGAACTGTGAGGTTATGACCTGAACCAAAATCAAGAGTCAGATGTTCCACCAAATGCACCGCCCAGGCGCTCTTCTACTTGTTTTTTCAAAACACCTTTGGTTTTGCTCTTAATTCTTCAGCTGAGGGGATGTGGACAGCTGGCAATGCTGTGGGCACCTACAGAGAATGTCCTCTAGGCATTCCAGGCCCACTGACTTAGAGGAGCCCTCGTTCCTTCCAACAGTGCTGCTCAGACTTTAGTGAGAGTCAGAATTCCCTGGGGAGTTTGTGACGCCTGGGTCCCACCTGAAGATACTCCTCAGTCCCCATCTGTAGGGACTCCCGGCCCCTTCCCCCATCTGCACATATCCCTGGGTCCCACTTGCAGACATTCTGACCCACTGGACTTGGGGTGAGGCTCATGTGCCTTCTCACAGCTCCCCAAGTGATTCTGGTGCAGAACATCTGTGGGCCCCAGGTTGGGAAACACCAGTCTTGCTGAAGTGCAGAATGCTGGCCCACGGAAGTGAAGTAAAAGATCTTTGAAGGACAACTAAACTGGGACACAATGACTTAGTGCTCTGGAGAGGCAGGCACTGATGCCAACAGCAAAGGGAACAGACCCGAGTCAACTTGTCCCCACTAAGCCCTTCCTGGAAGACATAGTTTGAGTTGAGGTGTGAAGAAAGTGGAGGAAAGGGTAGACATGCTCTGCTGTCCCAGGTCCACACGGGTGGTCCAGGGATAAGAGTCTCTGAGGAGAGGTTTGTGGGTGGCAGCTTGAGTCCATGGCCAACCAAGCCTGGGCTAGAAAGCAAAGGTTACCAGTAGTCTGACCTCTTGGTAGGTTTTATTTCCTGGGCACCATGCTGGGCCACCTTGTCCCCTGCACGTCCTTCTAGGCTGGTCCACTCTCCACTCTTCTGCTCCTCGTCAATGTCATTTAACCCTTTGGGTATTTTGGTGATCTCATCCATAAAATGAGGAAAACTACCTTTTCTGGTGAGATTGGTGTGATGCAGTCATCTCTCTCTCTCTCTCTCTCTCTCTCTCTCTCTCTCTCTCTCACACACACACACACACACACACACACACACACAAATCCCTTTCACATCTAACGGACATGTCCTTGGCACTCTCCCGGGGCCAGCTCACTGCACTGGGCTGTGAGCTCCCTGAGAGTGGGAAGGTGCCACACAGCACCTGGTACACAGAGCAGGCAAGCCATGAATACCTGTTGAATCAATCCCGTTGCCAGGGACATAGAGTTGATGAAAACATGGAAGTACCTTAAAATAGCTCCCGATCTAACACAGGGAGCATGGAGGTAAATTTGTAAGGATAATGGGATGAGGTAAGGGCTCATGCTATTGAGCTTTATGCAGACCATTCTGGGTGATGGGAAGGATGGGGCCAAGCCTTGAGGGATCTGGAAAGCCTGAAAGGAGAGCCTGGAAGAGAAGGAGGTGACCAGAGGCACAGAGGAGGGCTGGGGAAAGGCCGTGCCAAGCAGAGGGAGAGCTGGGAGATGAGAAACAGAGTAGGGGTGCAGCTGGAATACTGGGGACACCAGGTGCCAAAGGCCTGTTTTCTTCAAAAAGGAGACTGGGATTGCCCTCACAGATCGATGATGAGTATCCCTTGGATTCCATTATTCAGAAAATACTATATTTCATAGACACAAACCAGTGTTTCCTTGGGCGCTGACTGACTGCAAATTTGTGAGTAAGACAAAGGGCATTAGAGTTCTCTTCCATTTCGTGCATGAGTAGTGTCCCCCTTCCTTTGAAGCTGGCAGCAGGCCCAGCACTGCCACGGAGGAGAGCGGAGAACCTTCTCTGAGCCTTGGGAAATAGCTGAACCATTACTGGCAAGTGCCTCTTCGTAAATGAGAAAATATAGATCCCACACATTAACTCTGAAAGATGGTGAAGTCTGGTAACTTACTTCAAACAGATTTGGACTGAATCAGAAATACACCAGGCTGGTGGGTGGAGCTCTAAATTTACCCCTCCATCTCATCATTAAGACCCGGTAGAGGTTTCATTAGCGTGAGGTGCTATGTAAATATGAAGTGCTTTCTGAGTAAATACGTTCTGCACCCCCACCATCCGCCCCCAATTAGGATATGCTCAGTGGTAAATAGTGCGATTCTTAGAGACAGGAGAGCTTTATTTATAAATGACAGTATAAATCATACCTAAATTCAGGGAAGTGCTAAGTGATCCAGCCTTGAAGTAATATAGTAGTTTCCGTTTGTGCACAGGAAAGTCAAGCGTGGCTGAAATCGTATGTGGGAAATCCCTTTAAACTACTGAGAGCACAGTATACACAGATGGTGTTCTGGCCAGATTTCCAGCTCCCTGGGTTTGGTGAGTATCGATGGTCAAAGTCATGGGCTAGTTAGGTCAGTTAACACTGTTTGTGGGTGGACACTGGATCTGGAAGATACTCTGGCAGTTACAGTGTATAATTTACTTAGTGTATAGTTGTGGAAACTGGGGTTCCAAGAGGTGTGGCCAAGGCTATGTGGTCAGATAGAGCAGAGACAGAAGTAGGAGCCAACACTTGGGGACCTCTGTTTAGGACCCCTTTTGTTGCGGGCTTCTTTTTTTTTTTTCATTCAGTGTTAATGTAAAAACAATATATTAGGGGCGCCTGGGTGGCTCAGTGGGTTGAGCGTCCGGCTTTGGCTCAGGTCATGATCTCATGGTTTTTGGGTTCTCGCCCCGCGTCAGGCTCTCTGCTGACAGCTCAGAGCCTGGAGCCTGTCTTTGGATTCAGTGTCTCCTCCCTCTCTCTGATCTGCTCATGCTGTCTCTCTCTCTAAAATATATAAAACATTAAAAATAATAAAAACAATATATTATTACACAAGTTAAAAAAATTTATATCTCCCTAACGCAAGAGCTTTAAATAAATCAAGTAAATTTAGATTTATTTAAACTAATCACAGTATTTAGATTTATTTAAATAAATTAACATTTCCAAGAAAACATATGTTTTCCAATTATACATTTATATAATATATTAAATATATATTAAAATATATTTCTGCATCTTCTTGTGAAATTTAAAACACATAGTTATAATCATTAATGGCATACAATTCCATTTTCCTTCTTAATATTCAAATCGCTTCCACTCATAGTTATGTGTTTTTCATAATTGCCTTTATGACAGCTTACCAGAGCTCTCGTTGATACTAAACATTCCCTTTATTTAGGACACTCAGCCTGATTGCAAACTTTTAACTTTGACAGGGGCGCCTGGGTGGCTCAGTGAGTTAAGCGTCTGAATTCGGCTCGGTTTTGGGTTCCAGCCTCACATGGGGCTCTGTGCTGACAGCTCGCATCTTGGAGCCTGGAGCCTGCTTGGGATTCTGTCTCTGTCTTTCTGCCCCTCCACTACCTGCACTGTTGCTCTGTCTCTCTCAAGTGTAAATAAACATTAAAAAAAATAAAAATAATACACTTTTTAAAAACTTTGATCTATAACGCTGGCATTAACATTGTTAGGCAGTTGGCTTTTTCACCTTGTACTAGTCACTTGCCCACTTCCCTCAATGAGGCATTCCCGGCCTGAGCGTGGAAACCCAGCCCAGCACCGGTATTTTAAGACTCTGACCCCAGCTGGGGGTAGCCCACCAGGGAGTTAATAAAAGTAAAGCCAGACCCCAGTGAGGATGTGGCAGGCTGTAATCCTCTGGGATAGGGGCTTTAAAGAGGTGTGAAGACATTTCCGGAAGGTGTGCTCCCTGCTGCTGGTAGGGCCTTGGCGGGAAGGGGAGGAGCCAGTTTGTGGGAGGAGCGAGCTTAAGGAGGGCACTGGCTTACCTCCCCAGCCCTGCCCCAGCGTTTGATGGCGGTGTCACTATCAGAGTGCAGGGCAGCCCACTGGCTCTTCTTAGAGGCAGCCAGACGCCTGCTGACAGCCAGGTCTCAACAGGGAGGTCCTGAGTGTGGCCTCCTCCTGCAGTGATAGCCCGAGAGTTCTAGAGGAAACTCAAAGGATCAGGAACATCAGGGCAGGGAATCCTAAAGAGCATGGCTCCAGCCCACTGGCTTTGTAGAGAGGACCAAGGTGGGAGAGCCTTGCTTCCCTTGCTCTGACTCTCTTCTGTAGAAGGAAGCTAGAGGCCAGAGCAACAATAGGGCCCGGTCCTTGTTCAGGAAAGCCTGGTGTGTCCACTAAATATGTGCGCTTTATCGAGTCTCTACAGTGTCCTAATCCTCAGGAATTCCAGAAAGCTGGGTGCCAACCAAGGGCTGAAGGGAGGCTTTTGGGGTCACTTTTTCATGATCTTCTCCCAGGCTGCAAGTTGAACTTCACTTTATTTCAGCTCAGAGTTGATATTTGCCAGCAATCTTAACTAAGTCCCTTCCAACCTTGCCTGACTCTTGCTCCTGCTGTTATAACATTGTACCAAGTGGTCGCTCATTATTATTTGAGCCCCACCCCGGCTATTTGAGATGTTCTGGACTCTCAGTTGTCAGCAAGATCTTACAAAGAGTGAAACTAGGCTTCACAGACTCCCTCTTCTAAGCAAGGATGGACCACCTTTCTGAGTTCAGGGAAACCATCTCTGCAAGTTTGCTACACCCAGCTCACTGCTCCTGGCCACACAGCGGAATATTCTGGCTGTGGAAGGAGCTGTCTCTCCTCGCAAAGCCAAAATTGCACCGGTCGGGACTTCTGATTCTCCTCCACCTTAGGTCTCTGGACATTCGTTTAGAGGGGGCAGGCTGGCAGACAGGCAGGACCATCCTCAGTTGGGTTCAGGGAACTGTGTACTGACTCTCTGGCCAGCTGGCACCTCATCCTGCTGCAGAGGACGAGGAGCACGTGCCGTCTTTGATCGAGGCAATGAGGCTGCAGACTGAGTGGGACCAGGGGAAACGGTGGAACTCACACGGACTCTTAATGAACTATTGCAGAGTAAGCCGCCGACTAATTAATGCACATTAAAGCTGCTCTATC
Organism: Suricata suricatta; assembly: GCF_006229205.1. NCBI lineage: Eukaryota > Metazoa > Chordata > Mammalia > Carnivora > Herpestidae > Suricata > Suricata suricatta. The sequence continues at coordinate 49,539,999 of NC_043700.1, read as the reverse complement.
TCCCCATTAAGCCGACAGGGCTTATTCTTATTTACATCTTCTTTGATTGTAAGGTTCCCTTTGAACTGGATGGTCAGAACTCAGGGTGGGGAGCCATAGGAAAAGGAGAGAGAGAATCCAGGCCGAGCAAAGTTGCCACTGAAGGCTGCTGACTCTGGAATTCCTGAGATGAAATAGCCCCAGGAGAGGAAGCAAGGCAAGCTGCATTTAATTTCTTGATTAAAATGAGTTAAATGACCACAATTTTTCTGATGTGCGATCAAATCATATTTGAAATACACTGGGCCAAATATATTTGTGATGAACTGCTGTGCAGATAATGGAAATCATTTCAATAAAACTCTCTCCCATACTAAGACCTTAATCAAGGGATAACCTATTTGACATTGGATCACAGAAGACTGTGTAATTCTGCCCCTGCAGGAATAGATTTATTCCATTTGTGTGATGAATGCATTAGGAAGCTGAGGTCATGCTGAAGTTAAAGTCCACCTTCTGGATTTCTGTGGCACTTTCCAGCTTTCTAGTTTCATTGGGAGCAATGTTTTTTTTTTAATTTTTTAAGTTTATTTATTGATTTCTGAGAGAGAGAGAAAGTAGGCAGGGAAGGGACAGAGAGAGACAGAGAGAGAGAGAGAGAGAGAGAGAGAGAGAGAGGATCCTAAGCAGGCCCCGTGCTGTCAGCACAGAGCCTGGCACGGAGCTTGATCTCACAAACCGTAAGATCATGACCTGAGCCAAAATCAAGTGTCTGACACTTAACTGACTGAGCCACCCAGGTGCCCCGGGAGCAACAGTTTTTAAAGTGTGATTCTCATGCTCTTCCCAGTAATTTTTACTTTTCCCAGAATTTGGTCTTTTGTTCATCAAACCTATGCCGATTTTGAGGTCAATAATAGCCTAGAAAGTGGGGGCTGCCCCCTGACTACCCCAGGAGGTTCACTTTGGTACTGTTGCCTAGACTTAATGGTTTCGACCTTACCCAAAGTTTTGCTGTGGAGGGGCTTTGTCCAGAGTAACCACTGTTACTGCTGCTGGAAAAACTGCTGTTTTTCCTTCGTGAATCTTTACTAATGGTAAATGGACATTCTGATGGTTTCTTTTACATCTCTTATTCTACCACCCTCAGGCTCCTCACGTGTGAGACGGGGATCATATCAACTCCATTCTCCTTCCCAAAGAGGTTGGCAGCTCCAATGGGCAAACAGTGCCCAAAGAGGGTTGTGTAAATCGCAAAGTACTGCCAGATAACCGTGACCCCTGGTATTATGGCATCCCTTGCAGGGGTCTTCCCTTTCTGATTAGGTTATGTGCTTTTTGTGGACAGGGGCTCTCTTCTCTATCTCCTCCCCCAAACTATTTCCTGGCACCAGGCCAAGGCTCAGCAGAGACTTCTTGACCGACTAGCTGAACAGAGTGGAAGTGGGTTGTCTAGATAGGTCTGGAGAGCAGCTAGGGGACCCGCTCACCTTGTCACCAGGACAAGGAACCAGTGGTGCCACTGACTTTATGTCTTCAGAGTTCTGATGATTACAGTCCATGGAGAGAAATGGATAGTTAAACTGTTAAAATGAGCCCAATAATCAGGTCAGTGGCATTGACATCTCTTTTGACATGTTCTGATTTCTTTTTTTCCTCTCTCTTTACTCTCCTCCTAAAATCTGTCCTTTCTTATAAAGAGACAGATCCCTGATGTGTCGTATGCTGTAGTTTGGACACATCGTGTGAGAAGAGATCTCTTTTTGTTAGTTTGCTGGGAAGCTTATTATGGGGGCTGAAATGACTGGAGAGGCCCAAGCTCTTCTAATTAGGCAAAGAACAAAAATTAGATGTCAATTAAAATACACAAGTGGGCATTTTTCTTGCTTTTAGAGGTGGGTCTCTGCAAACATTTCAGGATGTTGCCCATTCACGGACAGACACCAGTCACAAGCATGCACTCTTTAGGGGTGTTTGGGATTCTTTGGTGATTATTGAATTTTATTTTATTTTTTTACCTTTATTGGTTTTTCTGACAAAATGTTCCATGGTCTTTGCAACAAAATTCAAAATGTATAAAGTAAAACCATATTATTTTTGTTCTTCTTTGCTTCTCTCCTGCCTCTCCCCACCCGGCCTGCTTCCCATCCCAAGGTGACTACTATTAACTATCGATGCAACGTCAACTTCCAGACGATTTTGTATGAATGCTTAGTCAAACTCGTAGGCAGGCACACTGATTTTATTGCACCAGAATGAGATAATAGGAGGCATATTGCTCTGCAGCCTTTTTCACTGTGGACATTGCTCAAGTCAGAAATAGAGATCTATTTCATTATTTTTAATAGCTGCATTTACTCAGTGGTTTGATTAACCATAATCAAACACTTTGGTGCTGAACCAAAATGTGCTCATTTACTGATAGACATTTAGGTCAGACCCCACCCCTGCCTCCAACACACACACTTCCTTTTGCTGCTGCAGGTTGGCACTCGGCTGTGTGCACTGGGTATCTCCCACTCGGAAGTTACTTTTCTGATGGGGAGGAGGTGTTTTCTCACTGTGAGTAGGGGGCTGGCAGTCAGTCCTGGGTCTTCATGTCCTGCTCCGTAATCCCAGAGGAGCAGAGCTCAGATGGAAAAATGGTGTTTTTAAGGCCCACCAGTGCCCTGTTTCTCTGGCCTTGTTCACTCTCCCTCCACGAGGGTCATCCTGCTGTGGCCCCTGTGCTCCTTTGCCTCGGCCATCAGAAGGTATATTTGGCCATCAGCCTAAGTTGGTTGAAATAGACTGCTCATGGGGACAGGGCCTCGGTGGGAGGGTCTCTTTGCCTTGGGGACTGGATAAGAAGACTGGGTGTCTGTCCACTCTGTAATCTCACAGCTATGATCTAGAGGCCTGCAGGGCTGGCTGGAAGAGCATCCCCTTTCCCTCTCACCATCCCTGGCACGCCGAGAATGTCCAGACGGGCTCACAGTGGCCAACTGCCAGGACCCTCCTGGATTGCCATTGAGACCAGCCTTTACCCCTGTCCTGAGATTGTCCTCTGTCAGGCGCAGGGAACCCTGGAGGCAGGGACTGAGTGAACCTACACCAATCAGTCATGAGGTGGAGGAAAAGAAACAAGTGCTGTATCCGAAGACACCAAGGCGGAGACCCTTGTTAGATAAGGCAGTGGTTGGAGAAAGCATGTGTCGGCTGAGGGAAGAGAAGGGGCCAGCGCAAGATGTGCTCAGCAAAGCGTATGCCAGAACGGCCATGCAGAGCCTACCGCGGGGAGATCTTCGGCCAGGAAGACACAGCAGCTCTGGGAACTGGCGGCGGGGCAGCCCTGGACACTGAGCGAGGGGATAGTGGCAGGAGACCAGCTGCAAAGGGGGCTGGACAGACAGCAGGGAGAGCCAACACGCCCACATCCATGCCTTAACACATTGTCAGGTACTGAACTCCTCGGAGGACAAAACTATTTGATTTGGGGGACCTCAGGGCTGGAGGCAGAAAAATGTGCTTGTGTTCACCCTGAGGCAAGAGTGCTGTGGTAAGACAAGTCAGAGCACCATCAAGAGATGGCATTGCCCATGCTGTGGGGACAGGGCAGGCAGCGCGGGGCTGGGCTGTGAGGGAGGCCACGGGGATCCACAAACACTGGGGGGATATTTCTGGCAGAGGGTGTTCTGTACCAAAGTTCAGAGGCTTGGAGCAGGGACAGGTGTGAGGAACAGCAGAGAGAGGCATTTGGAGCAGAGACGTGTGAAGGTGGAGGAGTCAGGCCAGGCCTAGAGCAGGGAGCCTAGAAGGCTGAGCTGTGTACTTGTTTCTGTAGGAAAGGGGATGGGGCAAGCTGTTTGCTTCTGAGCTGCTTTGGGAGAGAATAGAGCCTGGCGCCTTGTTGGGGTGTGCTCGTGGCCGTATGATTTGGTAGCTTATTTCACTCTATCAGGATTTAGGGGGTGGCACTCTAGCCAGGACCCTGTCCTGAACTGCAAATGGTCAGGCCTGGGGTGTTGCCAGGCCACCACCTGTGTCTAGCTTCAAGCCCTCGCAGAGTGGAGGCTCAGTAGGGACAGCCAGAGTGGGGCCTGCCGGCTAAGGTCACACAGAGAACCTGGGGTGGGGGGGATGCTGTGTAAAGCCTCTACCGTGACCCTCCCTATAGCCAGAGAACATTCTCTGGGCAAAGAGGTGGAAGGAAAAAGAACTAGCAATCTGATCAGTGTTCCATGTTGGGCATTCTAGAGTCCCAGGACTCACGGGAAGGGAGTTGTGACAGCTGGGTCCTGGTTGAGGCACATTCACTTCCTCCTCCAAACCCTGGCTTCCTTGGAACTGCAAGTGACCTCAGAGTGCCCGGTGACAGGAAGTATCTTCCCCTCACATGTGGTCGGCAGCGTGGCAGCATAGTGAAAAAGGCAAAAATTAAAAGGCAGATCACATCTTGGTCTGGATCCTAATACCAAGATTCAAAGCTGTGTGGCCTTGGAGAAGTAGCTGGAGCTCTCTGGGCCTCATTTCCTCAGCTGTAAAGTAGTGGCAACAATCCACAGACTTGCAATGCTGATTAAAATTGGAGATGTCAATAAAGTCTCAGGGAGCACAGTAAGAAATTCGATAAGTGTCAGTTCTCCAATTCCTTTCCCGACTTTATCCTTCCAAATGAAAATTTTAAAATAGGCCTGTCTTCCCAGTAGACTTGGTGAGACTCAATAAATCCTAGAGTAGGGGACGAAGAAGATTGCAGAATATGTTTCCCCAGGGAGCCTTAAGGACACAGCTGTCTGGAGTGGCTTGGGGTCAAGCGCAAGGTCAATGGTGAGGCCCATCCACCTGAGGGTAAGTGCTGTCCTTGCACCTGCCCTTCACGCCCCAGGGCAGCGCAGTGGCTGGTGCAGTTGAACACTGCGAGACTGTTCCCAAGTTCAGCTTCTCGTCTTTGAATCCCTGGGGTCCTGATTCTGAGGAGCGGAACAAGCTAAGCATGTGAGGGTTCCCCCTCCTTTAATTTTAGCAGCAGCAGACGACTTCGTGCTGACACAGATTGGAGCGGTTGCCATGGGGACCAGCATCTGTGCCCAGATTCGTTCTGGAACTGGGAAGGCAGAGTGGGGCTCCCCCAGAGAGGCTGGAGGGTTTCTACTTTACAGAGGGGGCTGGAGGGAAAGGGAGTCACGAGCCTCTTCCTTGGCTGGTCCAGCTGCTCCAGTCAAAGGGGACCCAAATGGGACTGAACATGCAAGGTCACTGCCACCTGGAGATTTGCCCCTTGGTGCCTTGGGGCCCTTCCTGGGGTACACAGGGAAGCATACCCTCACCCATTGCCTGGGACCACCCAGCTTCCTTCTGCACTCTTCCTGAAGATTGGTGAGGAGGAAGATGAACTGCTCACACGGGTCCATGGTCCTTGATCCAGAACACCTGGTGCCAGTTGTGTTTTGGAGTTCAGAGTTTTGGGGATTTCAAAAGGTGATGTGGCAGGTACGTGTAGACTGTGTGACTCTGTCAGGGGGACTCCGGGCAGCACCTCGTAATCAAGTGCATGAATATTTCTGGGGCAAAGCACAGGAATGTGCACACACATAAAGATTATAAATAACCTCCTGTCAGTTCAGGGCAGATCTCCCTGCCAGGAGTTATGAAAAAGCTTCTAGCATCTCGAGCTTTTCGGATTTGGGAGTTGTGGATAAGGGGTTGTACTTCACAGCTATTTCTACTTTGTCGGCAGTTTTACATTTGTCATCGTGTTTTATTCTCCTGCCACCCTGGGCATTACTATATCTATTTAACAGATGGGGAAATGGGTCTTAGGATAAGGGACAGCAAGTAAGTGCTGGCACGGAGACTCAATCCTGGGATGCTTACATCCACATCCCAGGTTTTATGGAATTTGGAAAATAAATGGTATGCCTCAAAATAATACTAATGATAATGGTGACAACAACAATACTAGTAGGTAGCATTGCTGGAGCACTTAGGGCAAGCTGGGCATTGTGCTAAGTGCTTCTGGGTAAAGTCCTCAAGTAGCCCCACTACTCCATGGTCAGGCCCATTTCACAGATGATGTAGCAGCATGTGCAGTTGAGGTGACTTGAATAAGGGGCACAGCTGGCACATGGCAGGGCTGAGATGTGAACTGGGGCCTGGGTGATGCAGAGCCTCTGGGTCCACCCCTCACCCTGTGTTTACTGCTAGAGGCTAATGATTTTTGAGAGCAGATGGTGTCTCACAATCCAGTAGAAACTTCTGGTCTCCATGAGGAGCACATGTAGTTGCTCTTGGATGGGCCTCATGTTTGTTCTCGCTGGACTAACAGAAGTTCCCAGGCCTGGTTTTGAAGCTTTGAGAAAGCACAGTGCTCTGTGCACACTCCCATTCCGAAAATCTGTATGTTGAAGCCCTAACACCTAATGTGATTGTATTTGGAGATGGAGCCTTTGGGAGGTAATTAAGATGAGGTCATGAAGGTAAGGGACCATGATGGGGGTGGTGCCCACAGAGAAGAGGTCAGTGAGCACACACTGAGATGGTGGCCATTTACAAGCTGGGAGAAGAGGCCTCCGAATGAAACCTTCCCTCCCAGCTCCTTGACCTTGGACTTCCAGCCTCCAGGACTGAGAGATGAATGTCTCTTTAAGCCACCCAGTCTGTGGCACTTTGTTGAGCTGATTAAGACACACAGAGATGGTTTCCCATCCTGAGCTCTTCCTCTGCATCTGTGCTGGGCTGTAGTAGGCTCTGATGCAGGTGGATGCCACAAAGATGGGGATGGGGGTGTGTGAGAACAAACCTATCCATTTTCCCATTTTTATATTGGGCACTGGTCCTTATCCTGGAATATCAGGCTTATCTTGGATGGTCTCCTCCACCCTCCACTTGGGGGACCCCAGAGACCCAGCAGCAGCTTGTGTCCACCCCACTGCTGATGTTAGTCAACATCAAATCTTCATGTGGGGATAAATACACCCTTTATATCTAAACAAGGATCCTAGGGTTGAACTTTGGATTACCTACCTGAAGGAAGCTCAGCCAAGAGGGGCTTGAGTTCTATCTCTCCAGTCCTAGTGGGTCCTGAATGATGCCGCACCAGCCCCTCCCATCTTTTGCTTCCCTCCCAGTCTCATGGCCAACATGTGGTGTAGGGCCTGTGCTCTGGGCCCTTTGCTGGCACCCCTACCCTGTGCTCCTGATTTCCAACAACTGCTGGAGCAAATTTCTCAGTTGGGATTCATGCCATTCCTTTGACCTTTGCTGTGGATTGAGTTGTGTCTGTCCCAATTTCATATGTTGAAGTCCTAACCCCTGATGCGATTGTGTTGGGGAGGAGTCCTTTAAGGAGGTAATTAAGGTTAAATGAGGTCATAAGGGTGGAACTCTGATCTGGTGACCTCATCCAAGAGGAATAGACACCAGAGGTCTCTCCACCTCTCTCTGCCATGTGAGGACACAGGGAGAAAGCAGCCAACTGCAAGTCAGGAAGGGGGCCTGCACCAGAGCCTTGTTTCCTTAAGAAGCTTGATATTGGACTTTACAGTTTCCAGAACTATGAGAAAACTAATGTTTGTTTTTAAGCCACCCAGGCTATGGGCTTTGGTCATGGGAGTCTGAGCTGACTATGACAACCTGAATTCTTTTCCCCCAAACCTGTGTGTAAGCACTTCTTCTGAGACCCAGGTCAAGACATCCCCTAACAGGAGTGCTGCTGTTCCTGTTCCTCAGCTACTTCTGAGCTCTCGTCCCCTTGTGTTGTATTGAAGAGAACACTGACATGGTAGCCAAAAGGTGGAAGTATCCTACATGGCCATCAACAATGAATGGATACATTGTATTAGAACCATGCTATGGAATATGATGCAGCCTTTAGAAGGAAGGAAATCCTGACACACGCTACCACATGGGTGATCCTTGAAGACATTGTGCTACACGAAATAAGCCAGTCACACTTTATATGAGGTACTTAGAGCAGTCAAACTCATAGACACAGAAAGTAGAATGGAGGTTCCCAGGGACTGAGGGAGGGGGAATGAGGAGCGTTTTCTTCCCCTTAAATGTTTATTTATTTTTAATAGACATAGAGAGAGGGGGAGAGACAGAGAGACAGAGAGACAGAGAGACAGAGAGAAAGCATGAGCAGGGGAGGGGAAGAGAGAGAGAGGGAGACATAGAATTTGAAGTAGGCTCCAGGTTCCAAGCTGCCAATACAAAGCCCAATACGGGGTTTGAACTCACAAACTGTGAGATCATGACCTGAGTCAAAGTTGGACACTTAACCAACTGAGCTACCCAGGTACCCTGGAATTTTCTGTTTCTTTTTTCTAAGTTTACTTATTTATTTTGGGAGAGAGAGAGAGAAAGAGTGAGAGCAAGCAGAGGACGGGCAAAGAGAGAGAGAGAAGGATCACAGAGCTCAAAGCAGGGCTCAAACTCACGAACCATGAGAAAAATCAAGTTGGGCACTTAACCGACTGAGCCACCCAGGTGCCCCAAAGAGTTGTTTTCTAATGAATGGTACAGAATTTCAGTGTTGGAAGATGAAAAGGTTCTGGAGATCGATGGTGGTGATGGTTGCACAATAATGCAAATGTTCTTATAGCCACTGAAACTACCTAAAAATGGTTAAAATGATCAATTTTATGTATGTATTGTTGCCATAATTAAAAAAAAAAAACACTTATCAAGCTTAAGAAACTTGTAGGCCTGAAATTCAGGCTGCTAAAATGGATGAAATTAGTTTAGCTAAACAAACAACACAAACAAAAAGAACACCGAGTGCAGAATCACAATCTTGGTCTGGTTCCTCCTAGTGGTCTGGGCTGCACAGCCCCCAGCTCTCCGGGTGTGAAGGGACATGGTGCCCAGCAGTTCGTGGCTTTTCAGAAACAGTGCCTGTTGAACTTTAGGGTGCACGCATGCGCGTTCCTTGATGCAGCAATACACATGGACCCCGCACTGTTCCTGGCCTCCAGGATACCTCAGTGAACAAATACAGGCAAAGATCCTGCCCTCACGGAGCTGGCACTCTCGTGGAGGGAAAGAGACAACAAACAGTGGACAAGAACCATACACAGTGTTTTAGAAGGTAGTAAATGCCAAGGACTGTGAAGCAAGAAGGTGTGTTAGGAACATGAGTGTGTGTAGAGGGTGCTGTGAACTGGATGTTTGTGTCCCCCCAAATGTATATGTTGAAATCCTAACCCCCAGGGTGGTGGTATTGGGAGGTGATTAGGTCATGAGGGTAGAGTCCCCCATTAATGGGAGTTGAGACCCGGGAACTCCCTGGACCTTTCCACCATGTGAGTTCACAGAAGACTGTGAACTAGGAAGACGGTCCTCACCAGGCACTGAATCTGCCGGCACCTTGATCATGGACTTCACAGCTTCCAGGACTGTGAGAAATAATTTTCTGTTGTGTATAAACTACCCAGTCTCTGATATTTTGTTATAGCAGCCCAAATGGACTAAGACAGAGAAGGGGTTTATTCAATAGGATGGTCAGTGTGGGGCTCAAAAGGTGACATTTGAAGTTGGTGGTGCTTTTCAACACTGGCCACGTGTGCTATCTGAGCTCTGGCAATGTGGCTGGTCCATACTGAGATATGCTGTGAGTGTAAAATACACACCAGCTTTCAAAGACAGGCTGAAAGACAAAAAATATAAAATATCTCATGAGTAACTTCTTATTGGTTACATGTTGAAATGATAATTGATGTATTGGGTTAAATATATTATTAAAATTAATTTCAACTTTCTTAAATGTTTTATTGTGGCTACTAGAAAATTTAAATTTATATAGATGAAATATACATTTGAATGATATATGTGGGAAAGCACTTCCATAAATGGTGCACATTTGTGGCTGTCATGTTTTAGTGGACGGTGTTGTTCTGGGTGAGGTCTGCTAAGCTGGGAGCAGGCCTGGTGTGGATGGAGAGAAGGCCAGAGTGGGGGGACGCAGTGAGAGAGGGCCTGGGAGGTGCAGAGATTCAGGATTTTTTTTAAAGCTTATTTATTTATTTTGAGAAAGACAGAGAGCAGCATGAACAGAGGAGGAGCAGACAGAGAGAGAGAGAGAGAGAGAGAGAGGGAGAATCCCAAGCAGGCTCTGCACCATCAGAGCAGAGCCCAAGGAGAGGCTCGACCTCATGGGCCTTGAGACGGTGACTTGAGCCAAAATCAAGAGTCAGACGCTTACTCTTAACCGACTGAGCCATCCAGGTGCCCCGCAGAGACTTGGGATTTTGAGCAGAGGTGAAACTTGGGGCTGGTGATGCCCCACCTTGGTCAACTTGAGCTGCCATAACAAAGTAGTACAGACTGAGGGGCTTAAACAATAGACATTTCTTTTCTTGCAGCCCTGGAGGCTAGGAGGCCAAGGTTAAGGTGGTACAGATTTAGTTTCTCCGGAGGCCCCTCCTTGGCTTACAGATGGCCTCCTTTGTGCTGTGTCCTCACATGGCCTTTGCTGTGTGCCCGCATCCCTGGTGTCTCTCTGTAAGGACACCAGTCGTACTGGATTAGGGCCGACCCGCATCACCTGATTTAACCTTAGCCAGCTCTTCAAGGCCCTATCTCCAAATAGAGTCAATTTGAGGGTTAGGACTTCAATAAATTTTTTGTGGGGCCACACAGTTCAATGCATAACATAGCCTTAACAGCCATGGTTTGTTTGGTTTGGCTTTTTGGGGTTTTTTCTGGCAGCTTGCATGAGGGAAGCTTGCTTTTGGGTAAGACTCTTTCTGACTCTTCTCCCCGGATTGGGCACATGGTCAGCAGCGGGTGGCCCCAAACTCCTTGCTGCAGCTCTGGGCCCTGGACATCTCCCCCTGCCCCCAGAACTTTCTAGGGGGTCTCTGTGGTCTTACTGAGACCTCCTGCCAGCCGGCCCCCAAAGTCCAGGATCCCATCTAATCCTCTCAGCCACCTTGAGGATGGGTCATTGTTCCCCACACTTCCCAGTGGTGCTTGAAGAAATGTAGTGACACACCCAGGGTCGCACAGTGAGAAGAGGCCATGCTGAGGCCCCTCAGACCCTGAGTCTCTCCTCTGACCACTGTATCGTGCTGCTTAGGCTTCCAGACAGCTGGACACAGCTTTCCAGTTTTCAAAGGATCAAGTGAGTCAGACTATTACTTGTAAAGGACTGGACTTTCTTGTCCCTATGGCCTGAGAGTCAAGGTTGCCTTGGGTAAGTGGACATTCTTGTGCCCATCCATTCATGGGCAGCAAACACCAGCACTGACTGAGCCCTGGGTCCTGTCTGAACTTAGCCAAACCCTTTCTTACTGACCCTGTGGCTTTCCTCTTAGTGTCCTGGGACACTTTACTGTCATTATTGTGTTTTAGCTTCAATTTATAGCTTAGAGTTGAGTCTCAGAGAAGTGAGGGAGCAAGGTCACATGGCTAGTGAGACTCACCCACTCACTGGCCTACATCCAGCCTGTGTGCTCTCTCGAGTGTCCCATGGTGATGGGGTAGAGGTCAGGCCAGTGACCTGATGGTCAGGACATGTGTGTTCAAGTCACTTTTTACAAAACAAACATTGAAACTTTTTTTGATAAAATAAAGTAACATCAAATTTACCATTTTAATCATTTTTCAATGTTTACTTATATTTGAGAGAGGATCGGAAGGGGCACAGAGAGAAGGAGACACAGAATCTGAAGCAGGATCCAGGTTCTGAGCTGTCAGCACAGAGCCCAACATGGGGCTCGAATTCACGAACTGCGAGATCATGACCTGAGGCCAAGTCAGACACTTAACCACCCAGGTGCCCCAGTTTTTTCTTTTTTTCTTTATAGTTTATTGTCAAGTTTGTTTTCATATAACAAACACCCAGTGCTCTCCACAAGTGCCCTCCTCCATGTCCATCAACCCCCTTCCCCTTTCCCCCTCCCCCTTCAGCCCTCAGTTGGTTTTCAGTATTCAAGAGTCTCTCATGATTTGCCTCCCTCCCCCTTCTTAACTCTTTATTCCCCCTTCCCCTCCCCATGGTCCTCTGTTAAGTTTCTCCTGTTAGACTTATGAGTGCAAACAAATAGTATCTGTCCTTCCCTCCCTGACTTATTTCACTTAGCATGACACCCTTGAGGTCCATCCACGTTGCTACAAATACCAGGTGCCCCATTAAAAAAAATTTTTTTTATGTGCATTTATTTACCATCTTAATCATTTTTGAGTGTACAGTTCAGTGGTGGTAAGGAGATTCACACTGTTGTGCAACAAACATCATCCATCTCCAGGACTCTTTCATCTTGCAAAACTGAAACTCCATACCCATTAAACACTAACTCCCCATTTCCTCTTCCCCAGCCCCTGGAAACCCCATTCTACATTCTGTCTCTGTGAACTGACTACTCCAGGTCCCTCATGTAAGCAGAGTCATTGAGTCCTTGTCTTTTTGTAACCGGCTTCTTTCACTTGGGTTCATCCACATTGCAGCATGTGTCAAAATTACCTTCCTTTTAAGATTGAAGGATACTCCTTTGTATGGATTTGTGGCATTTTGTTTACCTGTCTGTCTGACAAGGGACATTTCGGTTGCTTCCACCATTTGCTTATTGTCAGCAGTGCTGCTGTAAACATGAGTGTGCAAGTATCTCCTGTGTGTCTGGGAACACTAATACCTGTTCTGCCTCCCTCCCGGGATTTTTGCGAGGATGAATCTGTGAGTATGTGTGGAATGTCTTGTGAAGTGTGCAGCTCTGTCTGATGTGGGGAGCGGGGTCACTAGAGGCCTTCCTGTCTTCACCTTGATGGGAAGAGTTCACTTTCACCAAGAAAATACAAACTGGGAGTATTTTTCTTAAATCCTAACCTTAGAGGGAATTTATTTGGCAGGAAAAGACACTGACCTAAGGCCCTAGTTAAAGGGCTGGTCTGGAGAGCAGCTTCAAGGCCAGGCTCTTTGTGCCCAGTTTCTGTTTACTTCCCAAGTAAGGTTGAGTAAGGAGAACTTGGCTGAAATCTTTAATCAAGGGACCCGTAGATGGTAGATGCACCTACCATTTTCTCTCCAGAACTCAAGCCTTAGCAGGATTTGCTCACTTCCACTCCCAGATATGACAGGCTGCCTTGTAGGAGCCTTTGCAGGGCTGGGGCAGCCTTGAAATGGTCTTCTTCTCCCATCTCTGCCTTGCTCAATGCCTCAGCTCCCTAGAATGGTGCCACCGGCCACATCCTGTGGCCATTTGGATATTCCTGTTCCCAGGCTCTGTTCCCAGCCCAGGACTGGCTTGCCCCCCTGTGGGAACACTTCTGTGGTTTCCACTGAACCTCCAGCAGTTTTTCCCAGTCCTCTGTCACCTTTATGCTCCCATCCAGGGTCTCAGCACTGCTTATTCTCATCCTGCTGCCAGAAGACTGCTGCCTACAGAGGCTCTGCTGGTTAAAACTTCAATCTGGAACATTCCTTATCTCCTCACTGGGGCCTGTCATTCAGCTTCTACTCGACAAATTCTCCTTGGCACCCAGAGCCCTGAGGCTCCCCTGCCTCACTCCCTGTGCAGCATGCATCACTCCACCATACATCTGCCCATCTCCCATGCTGGACTGTGGGCTTTCTGGGGCAGGGATGGTGTCTCCAGTGCCTAGCATCGCCCTGGGACGTGGCAAGTGCTCAGAGAATGTTTGCTGATGGAATGTAGGGCTCTCTTGCTAGATTGTCCTCTCCAGGGCAGGGCCTATGACTCAATAATCACCTGAATCTCTTTCTCCATCCCCCACATCTGGAAGAAAGCCAGGGCCCAAGAAATTATTGATTGAATAAATGAATGAATCATGGGGCAGGAGGCTCCATCAGCTCAGGGCAGGGCTGGCCAGTGCACTGGGTGAACCTTGCTATCACATCATTAGTGTCACTAGGTTCAAAAATTACTCTGTTTTATGTGACTGTGGGCCATGGGACCGTGTGGGTGCTGCCAAGATGGGGACACCTGTGGTGTGAGAAAGGGCATATGAGACACAGGGCCCCGCTCAAGCAAGACTTCTGTTAGCTATCGTTCTGGGTCCCCTGGCTCCTTACTTTCTGCTCGGCTGCGGCTGACAGAACACGCCTGTTGCTGTGGGCATGTGGGTGCCTCAGGAGTAGGATATTTGAAAAATCTATCCAGGATCCTGTTGTCCCAAGAATAGGCAACACTGCTTTTTTGAAGAGTCTTGTCTTCAGCAATGAGAAGTCTGTAATTCCTAACCTGCTGTGAAATCATTTATCTCTCTTCTTTTTATCTCTTTTCTTCGAAGTAGCCAAACAGGGTGTTTTTTGCGTGTCTGGCTTGTTTTCTGGTGGTGTTCTGGAACCTGTCACCTGGCCTATCGAATGGGCAATAGAGCCCCAGGTCATCCACCTTGGAGCCTCTCACCGGTGGGCGCCCAGATTGGACAGTTCCCCTCAGGGCCATTAGCTTTCCTCTTGAGCTTTAGTTTCCCTGGAGCTCCTTGCTCCACCCTGGTCCCTTTCCATCTGCCAGAGGCCAGCAGAAGAGCCTCTTGGCAAGGGCTTCTTAATCCGTTTTCACAACCTGTGATTGAGCTATGTGCAGTGCAGGCATCAGAATTCAGTAGCATCTTTTAATTCTCTATTATTGATGAAAATTTTTGGTCTGGAAAGAAAAACTGGTTTGGGGATTGATTTTCATCAGTTTAACTCATCTTCGGTATCGATCAGTGCATATGTTAGAGTAAAAGACTAAATCTGGGCTCTGTCAGTTGAGCAGGGAATGTTATTACAGAGCGTCTACATTTGGGGTACACGTACAGCGTAGGATGACTGTCACCATAGGGTGCCTTTTACAACAGTCCTCCATGTACTGGGATGCTCGCCCCAGGTCTGACGGTGAGGTCTTTGTGGGTAGGATACATCTCTGAATTACCCTTCTAATCCTCCCCCACTGGACCTAGTAGACTATCTGACACATAGTTGGCTCTCAGCCAACATTTGTTAAGCACGTTTGTTTAAACGCAGCCTTCAGAGTTCATAACAACGCTTAATTATTATTCATCAGGAAGGAATCCCAATATTCAAATCATGCACGTACATATGAATTCCACAGGGACGAGGATTCTGGGAAATGTACTGGATATTAATCATACAAGATGATGAACGATTACTCTTCTCAGGAAAATACAGATAGGACCCTAATTTCAGAATATGCTAATCACAGTTTCTTTTAGCATATGGCGGCAACGTTAGCAGACAGCTCCTGGCACAATCCAAATATTCTGGCCTCTGATCACCAATGTCCTCCTACCCCTACCCTGACCACATGGGTTGTTACCTGGTGGGTGTGTCCCACTCTCCCTCTGTCCAGAGTCCACGGCAGGCTTGGGGGTGTACAGAGTTTCTTCCCTGATTCCACACTCAACATGAGACCTGGAGACAGAAATTCTGATTTGCCTCATGGCCCCAGCAGTGTAGGTAGTGCCCACCTCGGGCACATCCCAGAACCTCTCTCTGGGCCTCCAGGCCCCTTATGGAATGTGGCTATTGAGAGTTGTCCTCCTGCTTCCCTGGTGGGCATTTGTGGAATGCAAAGAGGTGGGGTACGTGAGGGGCTCCTGGGTGGCTCAGTCAGTTAACCATCTGACCCTTAATTTCGGCTCAGGTCATAATCTCACGGTTCATGGCTCTGAGCTCCATGTCGGGCTCTGCGCGGACAGTACGGAGCCTGCTTGGGATTCTCTCTCTCTCAAAATAAGTAAATAAACATTTAAGAAAAGAGGTGGGATGTGTGAAAGGACAATGTTGGCTGTAAAGTTTATTTATTGTCATTGATGTCAGCTGGCCGATGTTGCAGACTTATGTTGAGGCAGAGCCACCCAGAAAGTTCACTGCTTCTGAGGGAACATTCTGGGTTCAAACAGTTAACTTACAAACTGACTTTCAGACACACTGTGTTAAAAAACAGAATGCTTTCTCTGTATTCATAATCTGTGTTTTTGTCTTACTCTTCTACTGTATTTTAAGGTTTTCGGAAGGAGGGAACAGATGCTATATCTGGTCGGATTTTCTTGGCATAATGCATATATTTAGTGGAAAGGAATATTAGGAAAGGAATCATGAATGCCTTGTGATGTTAACAGAGAGGGATTTACATGGATCATTGTCCCCTGGAGAGAGAGAGGGCTGGGCCACCTTATACTTCCTTCTTGAGTCCCAGCCTGACCTTGGGTCTATTAGTCAGCTAGAGCATTTTTAACAAAGTACCACAGATTGGGTGGCTACAATGACAGAAACTGATTTTCTCACAGTTTTGGAGTCTAGAAGTCCATGATCAAGGTGGTTTCTCCTGAGGTTTCCTTCTTTGGCTTGTAGATGGCCCTCCCTGGGTCCTCATGTGACCTTCCCTCTGTGTGTCTGCGTTCTAATCTCTCCTTCTTATAAGGACACCAGTCATATTGGGTCAGGGCCCATCCTAATGACCTCATATTAACTTAATTTCCTCCTTAAAGTTCTATCTCCAGGGCACCTTGGGGGCTTGTCGGGTAAGCATCTGACTTTGGCTTAGGTCATGATCTTATGGTTCGTGGGTTTGAGCCCCGCGTCAGGCTCTGTGCTGACAGCTTGGAGCCTGGAGCCTGCTTTGGATTCTGTGTCTCCCTCTCTCTCTTCCCCTTAACTGCTTGTACTCTGTTTCTCTCTCTCTCTCAAAATAAATAAACACTAAAAAAAAAAATTAAAGACTCTGTCTCCTAATACAGTTATATTCTGAGATGCTGGGAATTAGAACCTCAACTTAAATTTTTTTTGAGGGGAGGACACAATTTAACCCATAACAGGGCTTATTTTTGTCTTTAATACTACTCTTTCCGTACCTCTCTGGCCCTATCTGCTGAGACACGAATACATGCCTGGAAAGCAGCTGGAGCCCCCCTCTGAAAACTTGCACCCATCTCCCTGTATTTTCCCAACCAGGGCCCAGCGATGAGAATGTGGACATGGTTCCCACAACAAACTTCTGCTTTTATCATGATCCTGTTCCAGTGTATGAAGAGAACTTTCCGGGAAGATATGGCCACTCAGGCATATCACTGAAACTATGCTCCTTGTCACAGCCAGCCCTCTGTTGGCTGGTGACTGCCGGGCTTCTTGGGATGGCACTCCAATGGTTAGTTGATTGATGTATCAATGTTTTTGGCATCCTTGCCCTCCAGATGCTCTTAGTCTAGCGACTTCAGCAGAAAAGATGAGAGGCAATGGACAGAACGGCATTAAGCTGGGAGATCTTAAGCAAGCCCCTTAATAACTGATTGCCAATCCATAAAATGGGGGACTCTTGCTTCCTTGCCCACTATGTGAGGATGTTAGGTGGATCAAATAGAATCATGTGCATGAAGTGTTTTGTAAGCTGGAAAATGCTATCTAAATGTGAGGAATGTTTATATTCACATTTTTATCCTGTTTGAGTTCCTGTTGGGGTCTAGTAGTGAGGTGCTGTCGTGTTTTGAGATGGGACTAGCTGTGTCCACTAGCCTGCTCACTCATTACCTGTTTTTTTTTTTTTTTACTGATGTTATCACTAGCATCCTAATTTGCCTCTCTCTGATCCTCTTATTCCATCCAGAAATAGGTGCTAAATACTCAGAGTGATTGATTATATGTATGTGAAATCTAGGAAACACATTCCTTTAGAATTATTGAGGACATATGCTCTCTTCCCTTCTTGAAATTCATGGTGCACACTGATGTGTTAAAGCTTTTGAGGGGGGGGGGTTCTGCAGTGAAGAAATCTTGAGGGGCACCTGGTGGCTCAGTCGGTTAAGGGTCTGACTTCGGCTCAGGTCATGATCTCACGGTTCATGGGTTTGAGACCTGCGTTGGGCTCTGTGCTGACAGCTAGCTCAGAGCCTGGAGCCTGTCTTTGGATTCTGTGTCTCCCTCTCTCTCTGACCCTCCCCTGCTTCCGCTGTCTCTCTCTGTCTCTCAAAAATAAATAAAAAACATTAAAAAAAAAGAAACCTTGACCCACTCTACCCACTCCCTTTTGTGTTGTTTGCTTATTAATTCTCTCTGGAACACTGGGGAATGTCAATGAGCTGATGGCACTTTAGGGGAATTTGCCTTTACATTCTGGTTTAGGGTCAGGGAAGGTGGTGATTGGGGGTTGGGGCCCTGGCTCATAAAAGTAACCATCAGGGGAGTCATCAGAGGAAGTGGAGGAGAAAGAATTGTAAGTTCGGCCATCCAATGTGTGACCCTGAAGTTCTGTCTGGCAACACCAACCCCAGACAGGGCTCCCGGGAGGACTTGGCAGGAGAGGTGCTGTATGTGGAGTCTCAGACAGATGGAAGCACTGACTTCCTCCAGTAGGAGGTGGGGCTGCTCATTCTGCTTCAGACAGAGAAGACACCACAGAGGACTTGTCAAGGCTGAGGGGCTGAGCAGGATCCTCCCAAATGTAGATTTCTCAGCCAGGTTTCAGGGGAGATGAAGAAGCTTACCTCATGAAAGACAGTGGGGCCTCTACTCTTTATCCTGTTAAGAAGGACCCCTAGAGCCATTTAAAAAAAAGTTTTATTTATTTATTTTGAGTAAGAGAGAGAAAGAGAGAGCATGCATGAGAGCAGGGGAGGAGCAGAAAAAGAGGGAAGAGAGAATCCCAAGCTGGCTTCATGCTATCAGCACAGAAACTGACACAGGGCTCCATCCCACAAACCATGAGATCAGGACCTAAGCCAAAAATCAAGAGTTGGACCATTAGCCGACTGAACCACCCAGGGCTCCAAGCCATTTTTATTTATAAGGTGCCACAGTTGGTGGCAAAGACTGTGAGGTGACAACCACTATACTACAGAAGCTAGCCAGTGGCAAAGACTGTGGTGTTGGTTCCAGCCTTGCTGATGGGAGAAGAGGGAGGTCATTGCTCTTGGAAGTTAGCCACAGTTAGGGACACCAAGTTAGATTAAACATGGAGCACTGGGTTAAGTGCTCTGCTGAGAAGTGGCAGCCTGCAGTGGGGTGACGATGAGAGAATATAAAGGTGGGAGGGAGTGAGGGTGAAAGTAGGAGTTAACTGCCTATCAGATGCCTTCTGAAGGATGAAATCAATTATCATCAATGTAGTGGGCAGCCAGGGATCCAATGCACATAACTGTGCTTCTTGCCTGCCCATGAATGTGCGTGTGTGTGTGTGTGTGTGTGTGTGTGTGTGTGTGTGTGTGTGTGTCTGGAGGGGGATGACAAAGGGAGCAAGCTCCCACATCAGCTGCTGTGGGCTGCTTACCTATGGGAGCCCATGTAGGGGTCAGCACCACAAGCACCCAGCTGGGTTGGAGCTCAGCAACAAGTCCTAGTAGAAGCCCCGTGGGGGCTAGTGTAGGCTCCTGTAGGATTCCGGCCAACCTCCTTGCTAGGAACCGGGAGCGGTTTTGTGCTCCTTCTCTAGGGGAAAGTCCTGCTGGGCAGTCTGTATTCAGACAAGAAACCCATGCTACCCTGCGTCCACCCGCATGTGTGGGACCTCGGCCCAGCCACCAAGTCAGGGCAGCTGGAAGCAGTCAGCTGCTTGCAGAGGCTACTGGAGAGAGGGAGGAAGTAGGCACTGTGCAGGTGGGAAGCAGGCAGGGAAAACAAAGCTTTCAGTAGATGGGAAGACAAGGAGGGCAAGAAACCATGGGAAATGTCACAGAAAGTGTCAGCATCATAAGCATCAATGTCAGGCCAGTGCTGGCATTTGAACAAGTTTATTGCAGCTACTGTTGTCCCCTGAAGAATGTTAGCCCGTCTAGCTTGTACCCACTCTGTGCCGAGAGTGCCCTTCATTCAGTCATCAGGGTAACCATGGCCACCCCACTCATCTTCCAATGCCCCCAGGCTGCCTCTGCTTGGGAATGGTCACCAAGGCCCCCGTTATCACTGACAGTTTGAACTGATGGAACTGTAGTGTCCCCCCCCACAGCCACAAAGGCCGTAAAGATAAGATGGGCTAGAAGAGGCTGTTGGAGTTGTGACATTTTTCCAAACAACAAGTTGCTATTAGTCAGGCACTGACACAGACCCTGGAGGCTCAAGGAGAAGTAAAACCTGACTCTGGACCTTAAAGAGCTAGGGTCTAGCAGGGCAGGCAGACAGACAGCAGACATATGACATTCACTCAAAAATACAGGGTTAGAAGTGCAATAATGTATCAGTTAGTGCAGATGCAGCTTTAGTAACAAATAGACTCCACAAGCCTGGTGACTTAACCCCATGGAAGTTTATTTCTTGCTCATGGTGTGGTTGGAGGTGAATATTCCTACATGGTGGGTGACCCTTGTCTATAATCGGAGCAACCCGAACTTGCTCCATCTCTGCCATCCTGTCACCTGCATCCAGGTGGCATACGGAGAGGTCCATCCACTCAAGTCTTGTCTTGGAAATGACATATACCACTTCTACTCCTGTTCTCCAGAGCTAGCCATGTGGCCACATCCAGCTATAAGGAACGCTGGAATTGGGGGTCCAAGAATAAGAGGAAACTGCATGTTGGCAAACGGCATGCTGGTTCTACCCCAGTAAGCACAGGCGGGGGGAGAGGCAGCCTAGTGGAGGGCCGATTTTTCATCTTGGGAAACTTTACCTTTAATGAAATGTCTCTTGTTGCTTGGTTCATATCTAAGACAAATACACTCCATGGGGCAGAGTAACCCCATGAAACATTGTTATCTTTATATTCATGTAATGTTAATACTTAAAAGGACCTCAGGGATTGTTCAATTCAACTCTTTATTTTTTTTTTATTTTTTAGCTTATTTATTTATTTTTGAGAGAGAAAGAGAGAGAGAGAGAGAGAGAGAGAGAGAGAGAGAGAGAGAGAGAGAGAGAGAGAGAGAGAGAGAAAACCAGTTGGGGAGGAGCAGAGAGAGAGAGAGGGAGAGAGAATCCCAAGCAGGCTTTGTGCTGTCAGCACAGAGTCAAACACAGGGCTCAGTCTCGCAAACCATGAGATCATGATCTGAGCCAAAATCAAGAGTCAGACACTTAACCAACTGAAACACCCAGGAACACCATCAACTCTTTAGATTTTAGAAGGGAATGCTCATGCTCAGAGAAGAAACGACTTGGTCAAGATCACCAGGGTTGTAGAGTTCTGCCCAGGCCACCATGGTGGCTGGTCCAAGTCTCTGGAATTTGAGGGAACACAGGAAAAAATGCAAGTTAAACTACATGTGCAGGTTTATTCTAAAACCTCAAGCCACCACCCCACGCTCTCTTGCCCTTGCCTCTGCTGGGAAAGTCAGAGCCACAGCCTCCTCAGTCAAATGAATTGGGGGCCTGCGTCATCCTTCCCACACAGACAGCTGCTCTCTTATCCCCTGCCAGCCTCCGTCAGTGCCCTAGCCCTTCCGTGGCTTACATGAGCCACCTCTTCTGTTAGAAGAGGCAGCATCATGAATCTGTCCCCACATTCATCCTGGCCTGGGGTCTTGTCCTTTCTTTGCAACTTTTACATGCACCTGTGCAACCCCATCCCACTCCACTGACTCAGGGCTCCAAGCAGTGGGAGGTAAGGTGGGGGAGCTCTTAGCTCCTGCCTCTGGGAGCTGAGGGTCTATGGAGAGGAGGCCTACAGGGAAGAGGCAATGGCGGAACAAGAGTGACCACCTTCAGACCAGAAGCAAGCTCAATGGGACCCAGAAGAGGGCAGTTTGATTCCATGTGGGAGACCCAGGAAGAAGGTTCCCAGAGAGGGGCCAGCTAAACTGAGTCCTGTAGAGGGAACACAGGGCCAGAGGGTGGGAGAGCAGAGCAGGAAGAGGGAGCACCTGTTCACACACCACAAGGCGGGAGAAACAGGACTACAACTGTTGTATTCACCCCAGTCTGAAACTGGCTGAGGCTGGCCACATGGCAATGGCCAGACAGCCACAGAGGTTGAGGATCTTGCGGGTGAGAGATGCACATGGCAGCCCAATGGAAGGGAGTGAACTTAGTCTTGGAGACATAGGACAGCAGTGCCTGAGGGTCTGTAAAGCCAGGGCCGATAGGCTTCCTGTGCTGTGGTGAAAGGGCATGGGGCTCCTTCCCTGGGTCCTGAGGGGCTGCTGTGTGCTAATACCTGTGGCTTATGCTTTCCTCCGGGGCACTGGGAATGGGAATGTTCTAGGCAGGCCTCTCTGAGTCCTGGCTCCCTTATCTGTAAAGCAGCCACAGTGATGATAATACTTTGTTTAAAAAATGGTAATAGTTGGATATCTTCTAAAATTTTTTTCAGTTGTGCTACAATACACACGACATCAAGTTTGCCATCTCAGGTATTTTTAAATGTACATTCAGTCGTGTTAAATATATTCACATAGTTGTGCAACAGCTCCAGAACTTTTTCATCCTGCAAAATGGAGCTCTATTCCTATTAAATGATAATTTCCCATTCCTTTCTCCCTCAGCCCCAACTACCACTATTCTACTTTCTGTTCCTATGAGTTTGACTACTGTAGATACCTGGTGTAAGTGGAAGTATTTGTCTTTTTGCGACTGGCTTGTCTCACTTAGTGCCCTCAAGGCCCATCCATGTTATAGCATGTGTCTAGACTTCCTTCTCTCAAAGGCTGATGAAAAGGTGTACCTCAATTTGTGTGTGTGTGAGGATCAGAGGACAGTATATGAGATAATAATGTGTAAACTCTCAGGTGCTGTCCACATGCTTCAGAGGAAAAGCCGTTCACAGGCGTGGCCTTATTAGTTGGTAGAGTAGATCATGGACCCGGGGTTGACTTGAGCTGGGCCAGGAAGAACAGAAGGAGGAGTGCTAACGGCCATACTTTGAACACCATGGTCTCAGATGGTAACTTTGAGACACTCTAGGCCATGTCATCCCTACTGGATAGAAGTGGAAACTGAGGCTCGGAAAGATTAAGCCACGTTTCCAAAATTATGGAGCCAGTAAGTAGTAGAACTGTGGCTAGTACAGAATGCTCCAATACTCTGTGTCTTGTGTGCAAAAACAAGAGAAGTCTTTTTTATATAGACAAACATGTCTTGTATTTCTGAGGGTGCCATAGAAAAGGTGGGGAGCAGAGAAACTGAGCAGAGGGAGATGGAGGCTGAAAATAGGCTGTGTAGAACCAACAGATACCAAGCAGTTTAAGGGAGGGGTCAGGGACAGAAGGCTATCCAAGGGGCTGGGACATGTCTGCCATAAGCAGAAGGCGGGGAGCAGAGGGAGTTGTTTTACAGACAAAAATGGCTTATTGACTGCTAAAGAATCCACTGGTAGGACGGAAATTGCCAAGCACCTTCGGAGCAGAAAAAGCCAAAGTCACGGTGCACATAGGGGAATTTACAGAGAAGGCAGTGGGTGCCAAAGGAAGAAGGAGTTTAACATGGTGAAGGGGCAAGATGGCAGAGACCTCAGAGAACATGAGAGTCCCCTCTCTATCCACTTCTTCACCATTTTGTAGCTGGATAAATGGAAACTTGAAGAATGACTTACCCAAAAACCCAGGTCTACTGGCTCCAAATTCAAAGCCCAGCCTTGACAGGTTGCCATTTTATTGGGCACTTACTATGTGCTTAGTTGCTAGGGAATATATACAAGAACTTACTATATATTTAAGGACATCTGTTGTGTAATAGCATGTTAGGAGCCAAGAGGAGTGCTCTGGGAGGTCAGTGGAGGAAGGTCCAGGTTCAAGGCTGATATCAGGAAAGACCCCATGGAGAAGGTAGGACTTGAGCTAGCCTTGGAGGGAAAGAAGGAATTCAGGTGGATCTTGAGGAAGGAGGAGGTTGTTCACAAGCCAGAAAGGCAATCCTATTAGATGCAGAGAGCAAAGGAGGATGTGTGTCAGCTGTGGTGGTCTGAGACTAAACTGGGCAAGGGTCAAGTAGAAGCTGGAAAGAGACATTCTGCACCAAATGTTCTCTTATGAACCATGTGGGGAAGAGATCTGGTGACATTAGATTTGCACTAACAGAGTCTCAGGAATGGTATTGTATTTACAGGCATTTATTTAATGTGCATTAGGGAAAACATCCTGCAACTTGCATGCCAAAACAATGACTTCCTAGAATGACACAAAATTTGTTAAGTGAAAATGTGACTAAAAGAAAAAATATATAGATAAGACTACAGTTGGTGTGGCTGATATGGGCGCATATCGTGGTACCCAAATGACTGGGAAACCCTGAATCAAAGGATAAGGGGCAGTCACATCGGAGGGAGAGAGCTGGTAATAGAATGAAATGATTGGCTAGTGGAGTATGCCAGGAATTTGAGGATTATGTGATAAGAACCCTTGGAAAGCTCTTTCTAAAGATTAAGGGAAATGACAAGACCCATATGACAACTTCTCTCATAGTTCTTAGAAGGCAATAATAATTTCTGCAATGGTGATTAGGAAAAATTCAGTAACCTCCCCATATTTCCATCTTTGCCATGGGTGCTTGGAAGCTCAGAGCTAAATTCTGTACTCAGTTGTGTTCATTCCCTGAGTCCAGCTTTTAAAAGAAAGTTACCATTATTTCTACTTCTACACATATATTCCCATTTAGCATGTCTCTTGTCCTTATTTTTATGATAATGATTTTTTAATGGTATGCTGTGTCATATCCTTTTAGCAAATAGGCAGGAAGTAGAGAAATATTTTAGAACCATTTCCAGGACTTCATTACAAGAGTAACAAGCCAGTCATGTACCATATGCTTTCTAATATTAACCATTGGGATCTTTGTCACATTCCCTTTCTGCTTTGTTATTAACTCTACTACCATTGACATTTAGGGCTCAATTTTATTATGCTCAATGACAGCAAAAAATATCCTTAGTCTAGGATGCACAGATGCATAGATATTGCCCCTTCCTTATTTGGCTCACAGCCTTTCTTAAGTTATTTTAGTATTTCTGCGCCTTCTGTTATGAGCTGTTACAATTCTCTCTGGTAGTGGAAGAGGTATAAATGCCCAGAGATAAAAAGGAAAGGCTGGAGTCTGCAAGTATTTGAAATGTATAAAAATATTTGATAAAAGTTGATGTGTATTTATTACAATGACAGAAAACAGAATGTTTAAGGAGGTAGAACTGGAGAAGAAATATACTTTATAATTGTAATATACTTTTGGCTCAGCAATTGATTTCCCTTACAAATTGTTGTGCCTCTTTTTCCTGAAAAACGGTGGGGCTTTTATCCCCTCCTTAACATGAGAATTTAGGACATGGGAGATCAGAAGACAAGGGGTTACCACCACAGGAGGCAGGGGGAGTAAGAATGGCAATGACCAACTAATTTTTAATTAGTTACCCACGCAGCTTGACTTAAGTAAGGCAGAAGTGAACAAGAATCAAAAAGGAAGTTTTAACTTCTCTTTCCTAGTGGAAAGGAGTACGTGTGTCTCGGAGAATAAGTGGGGTTGAGATCGGGGTGCTGGGAATGGAGGAAATGCCTGGAAGATGAGGGAAAGCATTTCTTGGAAAAGAAACAGAAGCAGGGCAGAGTGGAGAATGAGGAGGGAGGACTCGAAGAGGCCTTGTGGAGAAGTGATGCGTGAAAGAGACAGAGCCAAAAACACAATATAAATGGAAGGACTGATGCATGTTGCTATAAAAGGCAACTTTAGAAGGTTGAGTGAAATAGAAGGTTAGAGCAAGGCATTCAGTAAGCTTTTTGTCAGACCCGACGGCAAGTTCAGAAGATTTTAAGGAAAATTATTAGCTCAAGGAAAAATTCTGGACAGAAAGAGATGCATTCACTCAATCTCTAATTGAAAAAAAAAGAGGGGGGTGATGCTCAGTTAGGTCCAAATGTCTGGCAGAACAGTCACTAAGGGGTAGCATTGAGGAGAAGTGATCAGTGAATGTTCATGTCCAAGTTGCAGCTGGCAGTGGTGGGGGCTGGGGAATGTTTCAAAAATTCTCACTGAGCTGGGGCGCCTGGGTGGCTCAGTCGATTAAGCCTCCAACTTCGGCTCAGGTCAGATCTCACGTTCGTGGGTTTGAGCCCCACGTTGGGCTCTGTGCTGATGGCTAGCTCAGAGCCTGGAGCCTGCTTCTGGTTCTGTGTCTCCTTCTCTCTCTGCAACTCCTCCTCTCATGCTCTGTCTCTCTCTGTATAAAAAATAAATAAAACATTTTAAAAAATTAAAAAAAATTCTCACTGAGCCAAGTGTCTCTCTGGGTGTTCCCAGCATGGGTCCCTCCCTGCATCTTCATACCTGACTCGTACATGCCCTACCCTGGCCTGGCTTGCCATGTGCTGTGCACATAGTAAGTGCTTTTTTAGTTAGGCTAATGTTGGATACTGTGCCCCATCAATGTCATCAATTAATAGCTTTACAGGATTTAAATTTATTTCCTGTCCATATAGGAGTAAAGTGGGGTCATTCATGGGCAGCCTTCCATGTGGTGATTCAAGAGCCCAGGCCTCTCCATTTTCCATCTCTAGCCAGTGCATGGAGAGAGACAACGGATAGTTAGTTACCTAAGGGAGAATTTTATGGGTCAGACCAGGAAGGGATGCTCACTTCCGCTCACTTCCCATTGGATAGAATTTGGTCACACTGATTACTATGGAGGCGTGGAAATGCCATGTGGCTGTGTGCTCAAGAGGAAGGAAGGAACCTCCTTCTTATTTTTGGTAAATACATAGTTGTTAATGTCACAATATTTAAAAGAAAGTTTGTTCCATAAAATAAGTGGAACTCAAACTTTAAGACCAGATCTCATAAGAGGGTAATTGTGTTTATTACTGTTGGATTCTTTGCTCTTTCGAAGGATTTAGCAAAATTGCTTTAAATAGAAGCTTTCTGCCTCTAGTGAATTTCGTCAGTCTTCAATCCCCATTTTGTCTGGGTCCGATGCTGTACTAGGTACTGAGCAGAGAGGCAGTGAGGATGACATGAGTCTTAACTTCCCAAAGCCAGACGTCTTGGTGCCTGCACATGGATTTCTGACTGGGGGGGGGGGGGGGTTGCAGGGAAGTGGGGCTAAATGAAGGAATATACAAATCCAGGCATCAGCCTAGCTGGAAATGTGATTCTGCCCACAAACATGTGGCTTGAAGATCACACATTCACTCCTGGGCCTCCTGAGAAACCCTGAAGCTTCCCCCGCACCCTTTGGCCTGGGCTCCCCTGATTTCCTGGGTACATGAGTGAGCATTTTTCCAGATAGTCTAAACCTCAGCCCATGGCAAGCACCTCGGATACCCCGGGCAGGGTGCCTTTCCAGGGAGAAGATCCTGGCTAGGTGAGCCTGGGCATGAGTCATGGAGGACACAGGATGGCCCAGGTGTGAGCAGCTTCTTCTCCTGCCCCATCACCCTTCCAGATGGGATCTGACTTGCTGGCCACCGTCAGGCCTGTTCTCAGCTTGCTGGTTATCCTGGCCTGTCTGTCCCGTGGAATTCTGGGTTTTCAGATTGCTTTCCCCTGCATGTGTTAGCTTGCTGCTGTCCTGGTTTCACCCTGTTACAATTCCTGCCTGCTCCTCAGAAGAGGGGGGCATGGCCAAGGGATGCAGGCCAGGGAGCTAAGAGCAGCAGCATCTAATCCTGGCCGTGTCCTTGCTTGACCCATGCACACCGACTCAGACTCATTTTAACAACCTCAAGTAAAGTCCTTGCTCTCCCAGCCAGCAACTCTCCTCTGCCTTCACTCTTCAGCCCAACCTCCCTCCTCCTCCTCAATCTATGGGTCAAGATCGTTGAATGGGCTCAACCCGCCCTTGGCCACCTGCTCCGTGATTTTTAATCCTTCTTTCTCTTCTGTGTTCCCATAGCACCCTGGACAGGGCCTTTCCAGCTCTATCCCTGTGTGGGATGTGTGTTTCCACCTCCCTGATTGGGGTTTGGAGTTCTCCAGGCACGACAAGTTCTCACCGTGCATTGAATGAGTGAATGGATACATGGGCTTGCATTGGGGGACAATGCGGGGACGTTGCTGTGCATTGATGCAGACTTGGGGGTGGCCCTGATGGCCCTGTGCTTCTGCCAAATGGAATTGTCAGAGGGTGGCTCCTTGTCAAAGTGTCTATTCACATTTTTACTGGCTCAGAATTATAAATACAGGGCTCTTCAAGTGTAGCCCCAGTCCACTCTAGCCTCAGCAAAGAGACTTCACCCTTCACCATTTGAACATGGTGCTATATAGCCCCACTGTTTCCATCAGGAACCAGGAGTCAGGCCATTCCGAATCCCAAATGGGTGGCCATTTGCAGTCTGAACACTGGCTTTGGTCCTGCCTACAAACCTTGGCTCAGAGATCTTGTCCCATTGTTTGTTCTCTTTGAGCCATTATTTCCATATCTGTAAAGTGGGAGATAATCATATTTGCCATTCAAAGTCGTAAATAGGGTTGGTGTCCAGACTGAAAGGTATTTCCCATATGGTGCATGGATTGTCATTGAGATTGCAGTTGAGTTTGAACTACACGGGTCCACTTATGTGTGGCTTTTTTCAATAAATACAGTAAGATACTGTAAGTGTATTTGCTCTTCCTTATGGTTTTCTTAACAACATTTTATTTTCTTTAACTTCCTTTATTGTAAGAATACAATATGTAATACGTATAACCTATAAAAATGTGTTAATTGACTGTTTACATTATCAGTAAGGCTTCCCATCAGCAGTAGTTGATTAGTAGTTGAGTTTCTGGGGAGTCAGAAGTTATAGTGGATTTTTGATGGCATAGGGGATTGGTGCCCCTAACCCATGTGTTATTCAATGACTGACTATAGTTTTGCTTCTCCTTGTAAGTCTTGTTCTCTGCTCCATCCTCAGGGCCCAGTTCATGGTGCAAAAAGTATTTACTGAATAGATTGCCAGAGAAGCACCGACTTAGTACTTGGCACCGAATATGTAGGTGTAGTTCCTGCTGATTTCTCTCCCTTTCCTCCTAGAATAGGAGTTCCTTTGTGGGCAGAAACTGTGACCAACTCTTTGTCATCACTTTTAACCTCTTCAATGTGTGTACTTGGGAAAAAATCCAATCAAACCAATTGTCATCCAGAAGCTAGGCCCTGGGCACAGAAAAACCCAGGACAAGCACTTTCCACCACCATTCCTTGGAGAGTGTAGGGGGAGCAGCTCCATCTCATGCTGAGTTTCGGCAACATCAAGGCTCCACAGGCTTACTGAAGAAGCAGGAGATCCAGACACAGGGGCTGTCTAGGGGAGGTCTAGGGAGGGGCGGGGAAAGGGGGGAGAAGGCTGCCAACTCCTCCCCCCCCCAAGTTGCTGTCCCTTCATTAACCCAAAGCTCTTGTGAGCCTGAGTGGCCGTCCTTTACTGTTCCCAGGAGACCTGCGCTTAGGGGTGGAGTTGGCACGAGGTGATTCAGCCTTGTCTGTACCTGCTACTCCTGCGAAGCTCTGAGCCTGCCGTGGGGCTCACCGCTGCGAGGAGGAATGGCAGTAAAAATGGCACCACCGGAAACGCACTCACATCAGAATGATTTTATTTTTCAAAATGATTGTTTTTTTATCCTGAATCCATTTTAATCCAGGCCCAATCGTCTGTACCTGGGACTGTCTGAAAGGGGATTCCTGAGTTGGGTCGGAACTTGGACGAGAGAGACATTTTGTAAAATGCTCGTCCTATCACCCACAGTGATACTAGAATATCCTTAATAGATACTAAGGTTACGGGGGCCTGCGTTCCAGATGGGGTCGTGGGTACCGCGGGTTGGAGCGGGAGCCCAACTGCAGGGCGGGCCTTCGCGGGCGGGTTTGGGGTGAGCGCGGGAGTGGAGGGGTGCGGGGGCGGGCCGGCCGGAGACGTCCTGCGCGGGGTCCCGGCCGCGGGGCCATCCCAGTCCCCGGCACCCCTCCTCCAGCGCTGGCAGCGCCGCGGCGCCTGGAAGCGGAGCGGTGTTTCTCTCGCGCGCAGACTGGTTTGTAAACAAACACTGGGGCGGGCGCCGCCGCCTGCGCAGCAGATGGCTCCGCAGCTGCCGCCCGGCGGTCCCTCCCTCTCCGCTGCGACGCGGACGCGCGGGGCCGGCGGCGCCTCCCAGTGCCCGAGGCCCAAGGGACGCCGTCCCACCTCCTCCTGCAACCTGGAAGCCGGATAGAGGAAGCCTGAGCCAGGCAGGCCCTGGAG
This sequence comes from Suricata suricatta, assembly GCF_006229205.1. NCBI lineage: Eukaryota > Metazoa > Chordata > Mammalia > Carnivora > Herpestidae > Suricata > Suricata suricatta. The sequence goes on along the minus strand of NC_043700.1, from coordinate 49,510,023 downwards.
TGCTCCTTTTGTTTATTTCATCGTCGTCCGTTCATTTCATTCAGCGAAGATGTATAATGTGCAAAACCCGTGGGATCCCTCCCTTCACGACACTGAAGGGAGAAGAGCATGAAAACGGGTCCTGGTGGTTCCATTTAATGGATCACGGGAGGCCGCCTGATGGAGGTGCTGTGGGGGCTGACAAAATGAGCAGCGATTAGGCAGACTTTAGAGGAGGCTAGGAAGGAACTGTCCCAGCTGGAGGTAAGAGCGCTTTCTGAATATTTGAAATGGAGGAGAAATTAGCTCTGATGGTAGGAGCTGGAGGTGGGCCTGAGAGCAGTAGAAGGCTGTTAAAAGTTTAATGCACAGGGTGAGCCCCTTCTGGGTTTGTATTCCCACCTTCATAAAATGAGAGGGCAGAACTAGATGATCCACAAGTTAGTTCCCAAACTGGGATGACCCTGGAGTGTCCAATAAAATACAAATTCCAGGCCAAACTCCAGGTCCATTGTATCAGAAGGAGATAAACTCTGGACTCTGTGTTTTTAGCAATCTCTCCAGATGACTCTTGGTTAAGGCTTGAGATCCAGTGATCGGGGGAGATGGCAGAAAGGAGGTGAGGAATCACACGGTTGGTGAGGGTGATCTGTCTTCATGATTGTTGGATGAGGCTGATTTTGGGGGTGGTGAGTGCCTGAAGCAGATCACAAGTGCATGATGTCTCTCCCTGGAGAGGGTCACAGATGTGCCAGAGCTGAGGACATATAGGAGAGAGGGTGCAAGTTGGGGCTCCAGCTCCCTGTCTGCCTCTGCTTCATCAAGTATAGGATGGATACCAGCCTCACAGGAGTATGAGAAGGATCCAGTGAGGTGATGCAGCCAGAGGAGCCCGGCCACCAAGTGCTCTGAGCATGTGGGCAAACTTCGGCTGATCGTTGGCCTTGTCAGTTTTCTTCAGACCCTGGTCCCACCCTTGACCAGCCTGTGGGAGCTTTGTAACCTGTGTCCTCCTTGCCCCTGCCCCGAATTTCTGAGCCAGCGGAAGGACAGGTCTTCATGGTTTCAAATAGGCTCTATAGATGATTCTGACACCCACCAAAGTTCAAGAACACTGAGTAAGCTGTCATTTGTTAAAGGAGTTGGTTAAACTCTTGCTTAAGTGACTGTGCCTTAGATCCACCCAGGGAAAGTGCTAGCTGGAGGTGCACAGTAGCATCAAGGAGAGCAAAAGCTTTAATGAAGGACTGACACATGCTATAGCATGGTTGTGTATCTTGAAACCATTATGCTCAGTGAAAGAGGCCAGGCATAAAACACCATGTACTTTCTAAAGTCCATGTTTTTATTTTGAGAGAGAGAGAGAGAGGAAGAGGGTGAGGGGGAGAGAGGGGGGGAAGAGAGGAGAGAGTGAGAGAGAGAGAGAGAGAGAGAGAGAGAGAGAGAGAGAGAGAGAATCCCAAGCAAGCTCCACGCTCTCAGCACAGAGCCCAACATGGGGCTTAATCTCAAGAACTGTGAGATTGTGACCTGAGCTGAAACCAAGAGTTGGACACTTAACTGACTAAACCACCAGGTGCCCCAAAAGACTGTGTATTGTATGATCCAATTTATATGAAATACCCAGAACAGGTAAATCCACAGAGATAGAAAGCAGATTAGCGATTGTCAGGGGCTGGAGGGGAGGCATGGGGAGTGACTTCTAATGGATACTAGATCTCTTTTGGGAGTGATAAAAATATTCTTTTTTAAAAAAAATATTTATTTTTGAGAGGAAGGGGAGGGGCAGAGGGAGAGGGAGACAGAGAATTTCAAGAGGCTCTGCACTCGGCTCAAAGCCTGGTGTGAGGCTTGAACCCACGAATCATGAGATCATGACCTAAGCTGAAACCAAGAGCTGGGCGCTTAACCGATTGAGCTACCCAGTGATAGAAATATTCTTAAATTTGATGGTAGTGATGGCTGCACAATTTTGTGAATATGTTAAAAACCACTAAATTGTACACTTGTATTTTTTAATTTAAAATACAAATTAGGGGCACCTGGGTGCTCAGTCAGTTGAGCGTCCAACTTTGGCTCAGGTCATGATCTCATGGTTTTGGGTTTGAGCACCGCATCGGCGGGCTCTGTGCTTATAGCTAGTTCGGAGCCTGGAGCCTGTCTTTGGATTCTGTCTCTCCCTCTCTCTCTGTCCCTCCCCTGCTCTCACTGTCTCTCTCTCTCAAAAAATAAATTAAAAAAAACATAAAAAATGTATGTATAAATTAAACAAAGAAGCCATCCTATCAGAACAGAGGCTAATGGGTCAGTTTTATCTTTCTCAACCCATGGTCCTCAGGGTACTGCCATGCTGCCTTCCCCAGCCAGCGGGAAGCTGTGTTTTTTTCCCACTTGTGACTGTTGCATGTATCACTGCTGCTTACATATCATGGGGAGACTTGGTCACATGGCCACGCCATGCCCAAGGGGTGCTGAGAAATGCAGTCAAACTTGGCACCTGTGTGCCTAGAAAGAAGGAAGAAAGGATGGATTGGGATAGGGGGCTGGGCCAGAGAAGCATCTTTGCCAAAACACAGCAATAATCAACTTTCATTTGGTTAATTATTCTTGAAGATATTAGTAATAACAGCTGGTGCTGTAGTATAGTGCCAGGCCTTCGTTTAAGTTCTTTATATACATCATGTCATCTAATTACATCAAAACTTTACAACATATGTTATTATACCGATTTAGAGATGGGGGAATTGAGGCAGAGAGCATTAAATATGATGTAGGGTTATGCATCTGGTGTACGTCTAGCTTCTTTCACTGAGCAGGTTTTTAGGATACAGATACATGGTGTAGCATGTGCCAGTCCTTCTTCTTATGGTTCAGTACTATTTCATGCCTGTGTGTATACTATATTTTGTTTATCCATTCATCGACTGCATTGTTTCCATTTTTGGCTACTGTGAATAATGCTGCTCCAAACAGTCCTATTCAAGCTTTTATGTGGACATGTGTTTTCATATCTCTTGGGTACAGAATTAGGAGCAAGCTGCTGGGTCACATGCAGGTTTAACTTTTTGAGAAGTTGCCAGATTGTTTTCCGAAGAGGCCACACCATTTTACGTTCTGAACAGAGCTGTTGACACACCTGGACTATGACATTCAAGAGCAACCAAACCATACTTTGAGCCATTGCTTTTAGGGGTGTCTTTGATAGAGCAGGTCAGCTGTCACCTCCATATATCATTCCCCTGAGTCTTCTACCCGGTCATGAGAATAAGAGGAACAACCACAATCCATGCATCCATTCATGTGTTTGTTTATTCATCTGTCAAAAAGATTTGAGGGCATCTGAGTGGCTCACTCGGTTGAGCATCTGACTTCGGCTCAGGCTCTGATCTCACGGTTTATGGGTTTGAGCCCCACATCAGGCTCTGAGCTGACAGCGTGGAGCCTGCTTTGGGTTCTCTGTCTCCCTCTCTTTCTGCTCCTCTCATACTCTCTTAAAAATAAACATTAAAAAAATTAAAAAGTAAAAAACTATTTGAGCTCTGAGGATTTGCCAAACATAATTAACTGGAGTCCCTGCCTTCGGAGATCTTACAGTTTAGCCAGAAAGCCAGGCAGTGAGGCCACCAGGCATGGAATCCATGCAAAATGGGTAGGGTCCAGATTCTGCCTCACTTGCTGAACAGAGGGCTCTGGGCAAGTTGCTTCAGCTCTCTGAGCCTCACTTTCCTCATCCATAAAGTGGAGATACTCACATCTACTTTGCAGGGAACTTGTATTGATTAAGAACAGTGTGTGCTTCCTGGCTTAGTCGGTTAAGTGTTCATTTTTGGCTCAGGTCATCATCTCGTGGTTCGTGGGTTTGAGCCCTGCATCAAGCTCTGTGCTGACAGCTCAGCACATGGAAGTTCATGGCCTGGTTGGAGAATAGTTCTGAGCCTTAAGTGGGTAAAAATCTGAATTTGTGCTGCCCCTAACCCATCCATGTTCATCTGCCTCCGGAGTCAGTCTAGCCCTAGCCTGGCCCCAGGGGCTTCTGTGGCCTCCACTCAAGAGGGCTGGGTTTCCACACGCCTTTGAGCTCACTTCTTTCCTCCTTCTCTGGAGACAGGAAACTCTCTCATTCAGATGCAGGCTTTAATCGGAGCTTAAGACCAGGGATCTAGGTTGCCTGGCCTGGTTTTAAAAAATCCAGTCTCCATCTGGGGTTGGGGGTTGTCAGTATTTCTTTATTGTCATTTGGGACAAAGGAGTTCGGTTTTCCCATTCAAATGAAAACCAGGGAGATGATGATGAAGATGACGATGATGAGGGCTGTATACTAGTATTAATAAAATAAGTTTCTATTGAATAACTCAGGGGTGGGGTGGGAAGAGCACAGCACAGGTTGACAGGGATCTAGACTTTGATCCTGATCAAATCATTCTCAGCCCTTTCCTCTTCCAAAAAACAAGCGACTTGGGCTGGATACACTTCCAGGGTTCCCACCCCCTAGTCTGAGATTCCACAAAGGGGCCCTAGGCTGAGCCGTCCAGTTTACCATCTCTGGGAGCGCCAGTCTTGTGTTGGAACCCAGCCTTGCCATCCACCGGGTGACTCGGGGTGTCTGTCCACCTCCCCAAACCTCTACTTCTTCCCACAGGTTGTCCGGGGGTTGCAGGCAGGCATGGGAACTAGCATGATCTCCATCTGAAATGGAGGCCTGGGGGAGCATTTTCCTGGAGGAGGACGAGCCCCAGGCCTGATGTGACAAGAAGTCTGAAGGCCCGGGTCTAAGGAACCAGCTCGTTGATTCAGAGCATGGCCTCCCTCAGATGGGCTGTGTTAACTGTGTCTATGTTAAATATTGTCTATAGTCTCATGGTTTGACATCTGAGGCCTTGCTGACCTTGGAGCGATTTCCCCCCATCCCAAAGCCGGACAGTTCCTAGAGATAGCAAACAACTCACCTGCTGGTGCACTTTTCAGATATAGCCACTTCTTTTCTTGGCTTCAGAGACTTGCCAGGTCCAGGCGATAATCACCCCAGTGCCAGGTACCAGACAACCAGGCACAGTTCCTGTGCGTCAGAGCCCACGCAAATTATTCAGACTAGCCAATCCTAAACCTGCTTACCCTGCCTTGCTGTTCATTGCTGCGGAAACAACAATAAAAACTCTCACAGTTTCCCCTTCTCTTTTTTGCCTTCTGAATGACCTCGGGGCTTCGAGTGGCCTTCCGTGGCCTGGCTTATCTCCTGTTGGGATCTGTGAGTTGCAAGCTCTCTTTCCAATGGCAGGTGTCTCCAGTCTGTTGGTAACTCAAATTTTCTATTAATACACTATGCATGAATACATTCCAACTAATATATATACTATCTAGATAACATTGTATATAGAGAGTATTGAGAGAAATACCTAGATTAATCTTGAAAGAAATACCTGGATTAATCTTGAAAGAAATACCTAGATGTTGAAAAGGCAGGTAAGGATTAAAATAATTAAGAAGATAGTGTCATGCATGACGCTACTTAGAAACAAGAGTATAAGTTTCTTTAAGAGCTTATTTAGTACCATTTCAACAATGGAGTGAATTTGAATATATGAAAATTTGAAAAAGATTTAGGTATATTTATGAAAAATTCTCTCTATATTTTATCCATTCATCTATATCTGTTTCTGCCTTTAAAATCTATTAGGCACTGCCTCCATTATGGTTCAATCAACTCAGACAAAGCAATTTTAAAGCTATTTTCTTCCCCTTCATTCATTTAACAAGTGTTTATTGCAGTTCATTATTTGTGAGATGCTGAGTGTGTTCTGGGCTCTGAGTCAGACCCATGCATTGTGCTTTCAAAAACTCACCATTTAGTTATAGAAGATAGATGTGCATAACATAAAATATTTTTTTTATGTGATTAAAAAGCCAAGGCCCTGTAGTAGGGATTAGGAACAGCTTCATGGAGGAAGTGGTGTAGACAGCAGAGCGTTGAAGGTGGGCCAGGTTAGGACTGAGGATGAGGAGGGGAAGAAGCTGGGGAGGCAGCTTACCTCGGGGCGCAGGGCTCCAGAGCAGAGAGTGGCATCTATGAGCTTGGGCATTGGGGTCAGTCAGGCCTGGTTCCTTCCTCACCCCACCCTACACAGGGGCTGTCTAGCCAAATAAAACTACCATGTGCTCCTGCTCTACCCCATCCAGGCTCTCTGACCTTGGGAATTCATTGAATTTTCTTGCACATGTAAAGAGAATAAAAGTACCTACCTTTTGGTGCTCTGACAAAGATGAACCAAGATAATGCAGGTGTAGGGAGAACACTGGTCTAATGGAACTTCTCATTGTTCATTCATTCATTTAAGCCCCTATTGTGTGCCTAGCCCTGTGTTTTTCATAGCACTGAACAAAACAGACAAAGATCCCTCTCTTGGGGGCACCTGGGTGGCTCAGTCAATTAAGTGTCCGACTTCAGATCAAGTCATGATCTGAAGAGCCCCACATCAGCACTGTGCTGTCAGCTCAGAGCCCACTTAGGATCCTCTGTCTTCCTCATTCTACCCTTCCCCCACTTGTGCATGTGGGCTCTTTCTCTCTCCAAATAAATGATAAACATTAAAAAAAAAATCCCTCCCTGTAGAGCTTACATTGTAGGGAGATGGAGACTATGAGAAGTCAGTAAAATATATAGTGAGTTAGATAGTGACAGTGAGATAAAGACACATATAAGAGGGGCTGGAAAATATTGGGGGGTACCATATAGGAGAATTGGCATTATCATTGTTTGCTGCTTAGTTTGGGTAGAAAACAGGTTCTGTGAAGTGGGGAGAGTATCAGGAAAATGTTTTTGTGAGTAGGCTGGGACCAGGGGCACCAAGAAGAGCTTCCGAGCAGTAGTGTGACCTGAGTGTGCTTCCAAAAAGTAGGGTGGCTGCTTCTTGTTTCGGGATTGAAGGGGCCTGGGTGCGGGCAGCAGGGACACTCTGGCAGGGAAGGGAGAGCGGAGGGGGCGGTCAGACAGTCTGGGATGAGGCCTGGGCTGGTGGGCACCGAGGTAAGTGGGGTCCCCCTGGCCAAAGGGTTCCTCGGCACAGTCTGAGCCAGCCTGGCCAGGGCTGCTGCGTTAAGAGACGTGATGAGGCGTGTAGAAAACTACATCCTCCCAGCCGATCGCCTGCCTGGAACCTGTGCAGGTGAGAGGGACAAGAAGGTAGATGCACAGGAGGCTGCTGGGACATGAGAAAGGAGTTAATGTCTTTGGGTCACAAAGAGTACAGATAATCTTCAAGTTTCATCAACTGAGATTTTACTTGTTGCACTGGTGTGGCTGTTTTTGTGAACTCCTTGGCCCCGGTGCCCTGCCTTAGGAAAGCTGGGGTCTGGCAGAGAGGGGCGTTTTTTTTTTTTTTTTAATGTTTATTTACTTTTTGAGAGAGCATGTGAGTGAGCACACAGACTTGCAAGCAAGGGAGGGGCAGAGAGAGAGGGAGAGAGAAATTCCAAGCAGGCTCTGCGCTGACAACACAGTCGGATGTGGGCCTCGAACTCACGAACTGTGTGATCATGACCTAACCAAGAGTTAGACGCTTAACTCGCTAAGCCACCTGGGCATCCCCAGAGCCTACTTATTTGTAAAGAAACTCCTGCCTGCTCTTTAGCCATTTTCCCATGAACATGGGGAATATTTACTCGGTCGTTCTCAGAAGAGCCTGCCTTGTGAGCTGCTGTTGGGAGCAGCTCCGTAGTTTAGCAACAAGGAAAATGGAGAGGATCTGGGGACCCAGGAACTTGTGGGAAATGTAAATTACAGCAATGTCAATAAAGAACTTCTCAGTAAATGCATAAATAAAAAGCAGGCTGCAGTCTCCTGGGAATAGTAATCAGGTCGCGCTGCCTTCACCAGGTTTGAGGTGAGCAGCGGACAGGGCGCCTCTTTAACAGAAAAATCATCTCCACGTGAGGTTACCAGGAGCCACAGGGTGGAGCCAATGGGGCAGGGCGGCTGCGCGTGGGGCATCCATCAGGGGCAGCGGGGAAGAAAATGAAGGGGTAAAATGAGTAATGTTTAGAGAGCGACAAGGCCTAGAGAGAAAACTCAAGCAAAGACGGGGGTGGGGCATTCAAATAAGTTGGTTGGTGGTGGTAGTTGCTGTCTGTAATGTGGTCTGGCTGGAACACAGGGTCTGAAGGGAATATGTGAGGGAAAGACGGTTCTGCCTATAGGTACTGTAGGTCCCTGAGCTGAGCCTGAGGCCTGAGAGAGCCCCTCCCCTGCCCTCGCCTCTGCCTTCCTCTCCATACAGTGGGACCCCTGGGCCTTCTATGCTGACGGGTCCTGGGAAGGTCCCTGTGAGGCTGTGCAGGTCACTTGAGGAAGTCCTAGGTGAGTCCCAGATGCCCCACTCGTGCTGCTGCCTCACACGGCCAATCTGGGGGGAGAAGCTGACTAGGGCTGAGTAAAGGGGTGTTGGTCAGAGCTCTCCTGGGATATGGAATTTGGGGCAATGGGCCAGCACGCCCAGAGAGGTGAGCTTCGGGGTGGAGGGGCTAGAGCCAGAACCTCCCTCCCTGCTGCTACTAAGGAAGGCATTCCTGGACCTGTGAGCTCTCTGCCCACAAATGTCCTGGCAAAACCCCTGGACGTGGCCATCTGCCTTTGCTGCCCCTGTAAGCCACCCTTTATTTGAGTGCACACACAAGCAGGAGAGGAGCAGAGAGAGAAGAAGAAGGAGAGAGAGAGAGAGAGAGAGAGAGAGAGAGAGAGAGAGAGAGAGAGAGAGAGGGAGAATCCCAAGCAGGCTCTGTGTCGTCCCAATGCGGGGCTTAAACTCATGAACTGTGAAATCATGACCTGGAATGAAACCAAGAGTTGGACGCTTAACCCACTGAGCCACCCAGGCCCTCTCTGGCATTCCCCTCTTATAGAGAACACATGACGTACCCCCAAACCAGGCCTCCGCTAGCCTAGGAGGTTTTGCGTGAATTAGAAAAGGGGCCCTTATACCTTAAATATATATAATTTTTATTAAAAAAAGATAAAAAAAGAAAAGGGATTCTTTCTTAACTCCTTGAGTAAGTAAGAACCACCAGAACCCCTGTGCGAGATGATGCAGCTCACCATTGCTTGGGGAACTCTCAGATACTGCTGGGCAGGAGCCCCTAGAGACCCTACCCGCTGGCCCTGCACACAGGCCAGCAGAAACACACATTATCTGCCCTTCACATCCTTCCCTGCTTCCCACCCACCACCCACTGTTCCATATTGTTCTCTTGTAGGGTTAGGAATTGGACTTCCGAAGGGGCAGGTGGGAAAGAGAAGCTGCTGCAGGTTCCTCCCAAAGCATAGTTGGGATAAGGTGTCATGACACAGGCATGTTCTATTGAGGATGCCAGGTGGATTTACTTATGTAGGAGGGCTCTTCCCCCTGCTGTTGTAGGTCTCAGCCAGGAGGCCTGGAAGCTCTGTGCCCATCCACAAACTCTCAGATAAGTCGGTATATGTTTACAATGTAAATAGCACCTCTCCTCAAGATAGTGCATCCTTGGGCAATGTACAACTTGAACTCCTGTACATGAATGGGATGCTTTCAGCCCAGAGCCCAATGTGGGCTTGAACCCACGACTCTGAGATCAAGGCCTGAGCTGAGGGGCACCTGGGTGGTTCAGTCAATTAGGCATCCATCTTCAGTTCAGGTCACTATCTTCTGGTTCGTGGGTTTGAGCCTTCCATCCGACTCTGCTGATAGCTCAGAGGTTGGAGCCTGCTCTGGATTCTGTGTCTCCATCTCTCTCTAACCTTTCCCTGCTCCTGCTCTGTCTCTGTCTCTCTCAAAAATGAATAAACATCAGAAAAAAAAAAAGACTTGAGCTTAGATCAAGAGTTAGATGCTCAGCTGCCTGAGCCACCCGGGTACTGCCATGAATGGCATTTTTGTCCAAGACACACAGCTTGTGAGTTAGGCTTTACACTCATGCCTGATGGAGAGTTAGTAATAGTTAGAAGTTAAGTTTGAATCATGTTGAGTTGTCTTCCTTCTCTGATCCTGTTCAGCATTCACTGCCCAGATGTGGCTTGCGTTGGACCAGAGGGGAAGCCCACATCTAGTGGAGGGAGAGGGGACATGCCTCCCTTCTGGAGAAAAAAGGCCGTTCCATCCTGTTAAGCCGCCAACTTCATTGAAAGATGTTGACTTATGGGGCGCCTGCATGGTTTAACCCGTGGAGTGCTGACTTGGGCTCAGGTCATGATCTCAAGGTTAGTGAGTTAGAGCCCTGCATCGGGCTCTGTGCTGACAGCTCAGAGCCTGGAGCCTGCTTCAGATCCTCTCTCTCTCTCTCAAAAATAAAACAAAAAACATAAAAAAAATTAATAAAAGATGTTGACTTATAAGATTGCATTGCTAGGCACTACCCACCCAGCACTGGGTGGGTACTTGCACCCTTTGAATCCCTGTTCACTATTCCTATCCTATTTCATTTCTCACAAAACAGTATTATTGCAACATCAGAGAGTTTAAAGAAGACAAGACCTCCACCACGATTCCGCCTTTGTAGCACAGCACCCCCAAAGTTCTTCACATTTCCGGTGTTCCCGCCGGGGCCGCCCACGTGCTCATGTGTTTGAAGACCCGGGGCATATGCACTTTTAAATCACTGAATTCTAGAGAGCGAAAGATCTAGAGAATAGCTGCCCCTCCCCGCTTCGGTGGAGTGGGGGTTGCCCCCCCCCCCCCCCCGCATGAGGCATGTAAGTTGGAAGAAAGGAAAGGGGATAAAGTGAAGTATTGTGGATGGCGCGGTGGGGTGGGGGGGGGCAGTGTTTTTATTTTTATCTGCAAGGCAAGTGAATCTTGATCCCGGTGGGGATTCTCAGGAACAGAGGACTGGAAACAGATTTGATCAATGAAAGCTGTTTCCAGAGGGAAGGAGCCATTGATAAATTCCCGCACTGGCCAGTCAGTTGGTTGGAGCTCATCTGTTTGTGGGAGCAGAGCGGAGCCGGCATGGTGACCGCGCAGGGGCCGAGGTCCACCGCTTCCGTCTGGGAACGAGGAAGAGGTCCAGCTCCTCAGAGCCAGCCTATTTCTGATTGGCTCCAGGAGGATCGGGGATTGATCTTTGCCTGTGATTGATGGGTTCCCCCCTGCGGGCTGGGGGAGTGGCAACTCATGGAGAGGGTTAGGTGTGCAGGGCTGGAGAACTCGGGGCTCCTTAATGCCGGGGCTTTAGAGACTTTAGAAATAAAATGAGCCATACCTCCCCCCACCCCCCGCCCCCAAGTCCTTGCCCACTCTTTTTTCGTAACCGAGAGAAGGAGGCCTCCAGGAGGAAGCAATTCGTGCCAAATGGCACACCCAGCCCATCCCAGGAGCACAGTGTGGCAGGTGCAGAGTAGCTGTGCATCAGCCCCCTGGGTGCCTCTCCTGGGCACACTCGGATGTCTTCCCCACCCCTGACTTAGCCCCTCAGCGCTGTGACCAGGAGTCTTTGGAAGAGACCCTCGCCCACCCCCTGCGGCCAGGCCAATGACCATTTTATCTGAAAGAGTTGAGCGTGAGGGTGGAGGTGCTGGTGCTGAGTGGGGTAGGTGATGTGCAGGAGTTAGCCAGGGTTCCCAGAGCTGGAATGCAAAATCTGTGCCTTTCTGGAAGTTCTGGTTGGGGGAGGGGGTGAGTGGCGCTGCAGGGGAGGGGCCCTTCCCAGCAGAGCCTTGGCAGGTAGCCCCAGCGCCTCAAGGCTGGGCTGGCCAGTCTCTGGCTGCAAGGAAGAAAGTGTAAGTGACATGATGTGCAGGGAAGGGCTTGCCGACAGAGGAGCTACAACTCCATGCATGCAAACACATGTGTGCACACAGGCACGCGCACACACACGGGCACACACATACATCACTGCTATTACTAGAGGTGATGGTAACACAGTTGTTTCCAAGGGCTTTTATCTAGGCAAGAGCATTTTATTCATTTTCATTCAGATGGCATTGTTGTCTGAGTGACTGGATCCCCTGGTGACATCATGCCCTCCCTTCTGCTCCCAGGCCTCTTCCCATCTCCTCCACCTTCTCTCCTTCCTGTCCCTCTTTCTGATCTTGTCTGGGGCACTGGGTCCCACACTTGTTTATCTCTTGATTTGCCGGCTTTTCGGACAAAGTATGGGTCACTGGACATGTGGACATGACCTTGTCTCATTGAGCAGATGCAAAGAGGAGAGACGATGCAAAGAGGAGAGAAAGTGGGGCTGAGCCAGAGTAGAAAGAGGTGGGGGTGTGTCCGAGGGAACGGGACAAGAGAGAGAGCCCCGGAGCCCTGCAGCGGGCAGGCAGGCAGACATAAATCAAAATCTTTTTTAAAAATGTTTATTTATTTATTTTGAGAGAGAAGGAGAGAGGGAGACAGAGAGGAAGATAGAGAGAGCATGAGCATGCAAGCACTAGTGGGGGGGGGGTCAGAGGGAGAGAGAGAATCCTAAGAGTCTCCATGCTTAGCGTGCAGCCTGATGCAAGGCTCTATCTCACGACTGGGAGATCATGACCTGAGCTGAAATCAAGATTTGGATACTTAACTGACTGAACTAACTGAGCCACCCAGGCCCTGTCATGAATCAAAACCTTACATCCGTGACTGCAGAGCTGTGTGTTTTTGGGTGAGTTATAAAGCCTTTCTGAGCATTTGTAAAATGGGAAATCAGGGTTGTTATGATCAAATGGGTCGAGTAGGGTGGAGCTAGGTAGAGCTGGCCATAATAGCAAACCTGGGCTGGAGATGGATACCAGTTGCCTTACCCCAGGACTTCCCTGGCTGAAGGCACTAGGGCATAAGTGATGGGGCGCAAACCACACCCTCTGAGGGATCTAGCCTTTCTTCTACGTGGTTTGTTCTATGGTCTTCTCAGCTATCCTGATTGTCCAGCTCAGACCCTTCCCCTAAGGAGAGGTGCCTGACTCTCTGCCGCTGGGCTCTGTGCTCCCTGTCCACCCCATACTTGCCACTTGTGACTCCAGTATATGACATTCCGCTATTGGACATCTCTGCTTAGATGCCTGCCTCAAGCATGGTCTGTGTTCTTCAGAGCAGAGGTCAGGACTGTTTCAAAATCCCCAGTTCTGGCTTGAGTACAGTACTGAGGTGTTTAGCAAATACTGTCCTACTGAGAGGCAAAAACAAAACACAACAATATCCAGAAACCATCATTCTTGTCCTCAACTCAGGATAGCAGGGGAGACAGATCTGAAATCAGTTTCAGCCATTTACTGAGTTCCTACTATGTGCCGCCTGTGTTAGCTGACACACGTCCTGCACCGTTCCCCTCGCCCTGAGAAACAACCTTTGCGAGTATAATCTCTATACAATGCTGGGAGTGTTCTGGAGGCATCTGAAGAGCATAAGCAAACCAGTGCATCAGGGAAGGCTCATGAATCAAGTCTTGAAGGAATGCAGGAAGTTCACCAGGAGACTGGAGTTCCAGATAGAGGGAATGGCGTATGCGAAGTTACAGAGGCATGAAAGAATGGGAATGCAAAATGTGATTTGGTTTTATGAAAGCTAACTCCGGCCAGGTAAGGAGGCTGAATGGAAGGAGGCCAGATGAGAAAGACAGGTCAAGGGGTGAGCAATGATGGGTACAAGGTCCCAGGGCATTCACCACACCGTGTATCCCTGCCTGGCTTTCTCATCTCCTGTGCCCTCTGGCCTCTCTTCCCTACCCCTTCCACTCCTTTAAGAAGTCTAGGATTTTCTGTCTTGCCATTGAGTGATGTTTGGCTGCAACCAGTTTCTATCTTAGACCAGATGTAAGATTTCAGGACCTGTGGTCAGAAGGCTGAACATCGAACTGCCTGAGTGTCAGTTTCTTCATCTGGAAAATGGGTGTGCTCAGGAGGTCTGCCTGCCTCTAAGGAATACTGCAAATGATAGGATAGGTGGGAACATGTCCCCCACACGTAAGCGTGAGAGGACTCCCATTTAACTGTGTGAGGACCCAGGCAAGAGTGCTTGCGCGTGCGCTGCTGGGCATGTTCATACGCATTGGCTGCAGAGCTGTTTTTGCGGTGTTGTCTCCAATCCATCACTTCTTTTTGTTTGCCCAGGCTTGGCCCTCGTCAAGTGCCTTGTCCATCCCCAGCTGGATGACCACACAGCCACCTCGCTCCTCTCCGTGGCTCTAGCTTTTCTTCCTTCACCTCCTCAGTAAGCCCCGGGATGATGTTGGGCCCCTCCCACAGTGTTGTAGAATACAGATTCTTCAGCCTCATCGTTCTAGCCACCCATGGGCTATTTCAAAATTCAAAATTGCCAGTTTGTCACCTGCCATCAGAGCCCCTCCATCTGTTCCCACCTCCACAGGGACAGCTGGCTCCTCTGGATATCTCCTTTCTGACAACCCACAGTCCTTCCAGGGGCCCTGAAAGTTGGCTTTGCCCCAGGAAGCCCTCCTCCCCATTTCCCCCCAGCTCACTTCTTCATTTTGCCTCTGTGGCCTTTCCTCATAATTGTTACCTTTCTCTCCCTCATTCCATTCCTCACAGTCTTGCAGATTTTAATGTGCCAGGACCCCACTGTGTCCCTTGCACCACCGTGGCTAGAATTGATTTCTCAAGAATGCTTGTAAGGACCCCTGTGCTTTAGCAGCAGGCTCCCTGGGAGGATGCCGAGGTGCCCATGCACCTCACCCCCTGCTCGGCCCCCACACTCCTGGTGATGCCTCCTCCTAGCATCGTGTGGTCTCGGGACACATTCACACGCATGAACACCCCATATTTCTCACTTTGGCTCAGAGACAATGTGCGGCCACATGTGTCTCTACATAAGCCTCTCTGTTCATTACAATGTATGTAAGCCAAGTCCAAGGGCTTTGAGCATCTCTTTCTTTTCTACCCTCTGGTCCACCCAGTCTTTCTGTCTGTCTTCCTTTCTTTTTTGCCTTCTCACCCTTCAGACCTTAGCTCAAAGGCCACCTCCACAGAGGGCATATCCCTGACAGCCAGTCTGCACAGCCTCTCCTCTGTCTCTTTTACTCTTCCTTATTTCAGCCTGTTTTTGTCTTTGTTTTTGTCTTTATGCCAGTTTCCCCACACTAAACTGGTCTCGTTTATTTACTTGCTTCCTCGTGTGCCATCTGCCTCCCTTGGGATGCCTGGGGTGTGAGGGAGAGGACATTGTCATGGGCACCGTCCTGTCCCCTGTGCCTGCGCAGCGCTTGGCACTTACAAATGCTCATGCAGATGCCGGGGGAAGGAATCTGAAGTAGTGAAACAGAAAATAGCAGGCAGAGCACTGCCCCTGCTTCTGTCTTTGTGTGGTCCACGAGGTATGGTTCCGCGGCTCTCCCCTCCACGAGTTGGCGTCTTCTCACTTCCCTTCCTATTGTCCCTCAGAACCAGCACATTCTAGGCCCCTGGGGGGTGTTCTCAGGTCCTTACTACTTTTCATTTATTTATTCAAAAACTAGTTTTGGGGCCCATGCTAAGTGCCAGATGCTGGGGACATAGGAGTGAATAAGATATGGTCTCTGCTCTTGCTGAGTTTACCTTCTAACCGGATCTTCCATGGGACAGATGACAAATATTCATGTGCTAAATAGTTAAACTGGGGGCACCTGAGTGGCTCATTTGGTTAAGCATATGACTCTTGATCTCAGCTCAGGCCATGGTCTCATGGTTTGTGGGTTCGAGCCCCTCATCCGGCTCAGTGCTGACAGCTAACAGCTGACAGAGCCTGCTTAGGATTCTCTCTCTCTCTCCCTCTCTGCCTCTCCCCTGATGGAGCATGCTCTCTCTCCCTCTCTCCAAATAAATAAATAAACATTGAAAACCGTATAAAAGTTAAACTTTGTAGTGCTAGGAAGCAAAATGCAAGACAAAGAGGGTGGGTGGGTGGGCAGGATGTGCTTTGCAGAGGCTCATCCCTGAGGCCAGAAGGGGGATAAGTCTCTCAGCTTTCTCTATCTTACTCTGCTCGGATCAATAGCCAGCTGGTTGAGGAGGAGGCCGGAAGGGCACCGCAGGGCACCGGTGGCCAGTCAAGCTTGCAGGGTTTTGGGGATGGAGATGTCTCCAGCCCTGCCCAGCAGCTTCAGACAACCCAGGGGGCTCGTGAAGAGCAATCAGGAAGCCTACAGTGATTCAAGACTCAGAAGCATAGGGTTTGTGTTAGATCCTGCTTGGGGGCAGGGAGCGAGGGAAGGGAGAGCTGGCAGCCGGGGTCCTGGTGGCAGGAATTGTGACTGAAATGTGCAGAAGTCCCTGAGGGCTAGCCCTGGATGGTCAAGGCGATCCTGTGTGGAGAGAAGAAGCAGAGGAAAGCAGTTGGAGTGGGAGGGGAGTATTGCCTGGACGAGGTACCCCTCTGCCTCAGGCAGGCCAGGCCATTCACTCACTGAATACTTATCTCGCACCATCTGTGTGCCAGACTCCTTTGTGAGCACTGAGGATTCAGCGGTGAGCCAGACAGACAAAATTTCTACTGTCATGGAGTTTACAGTCTCCTGGGGAAGGCAGTAAACAAATACAACAAATCATTTTAATTTCTAATGATAGTGCTATAGAGAAAAAAAAAAGCTGGGGAAGAGGTTTGGGGAAGAGGTTAGAACCTAAAGGTGGGGGTGGTGCTTTGGATTGGGTGGTCTGGGCTGTGACTTTTAGGCAGAGTGCATAGTGATGTAAGAAGCAGATTAGCTCTGAGAAGCCCTGGAGCACGAGCCTTCCAGGCAAGGGGACAGCAAACATTAAGGTTCTTGGAATTGGGTGAGCAAGGAAGGCAGTTGGAATGAGTGAAGGGCAGAGTGAGTGAGGGGGACAGTGGTGAGGGATAGAGAGACAGGCCCTGGAAAGAAATCTGGATAGTATATTAAAGATAATAGTCAGCCATTGGAAGGCTTTCAATATAGGAGGATGTGTTAGTCAGGAGCTTCCAGAGAAACAGAGTCAAAAGGATCCATATAGACACGTAGAAGAGATTCCTTAGCAGGGACTGGCTCATGCAACCCTGGAGGCCGAGGAGTCCTATGGTGAGCCAGGGGCCGGCTGGAGGCCCAGGAAAGCAGGTGGCATCATTCCATCCAAGTCTGAAGTCTTGACAATTAGGAGCCCTTCTGTTGTCAGAGGACAGTGGAAGAAGGATTTTCCAGCTCAAGCAGAAAGAGCAATTTGCCCATCCTCTGCCTTTTTGTTCTATTCCAGTCTTTCGTTGGATTGGATGGTGCCCATCTACAAACTCCATCCCCCAATGTGATGGTGTTGGGAGGGGGGAATTTGGGAGGCGATTAGGTTAGATGAGGTCATGAGGGAGGGGCCCCATGAGGGGATTAGTGCCCTGGTAAGAGTCAGGAGACTGGCTCCTTCCTCTTTGCCCTCACCTTGTGAGGATTCAGTGAGGGGCCGATAGTCTGCAACCTGGAAGAGAGTTCTCACCAGATTGAGGCTGCCAGGTTAGGTCCCTGAGCAAGCTCTGGGGAATGGGGCCAGCTCGGAGCCATGACCATCCATCCTCAGGGTCAGGGGAAAGGCCAAGTACAGGGGTGCATGTGTGAAGGCTTGCTAGATGTGGTAGTGGGAAAGAGAGGTTCTTCTCTACCCAATGTCTCTTCTCTTTGAAAAAAAAAATCTGCTTCTGTTCCTTCTTCCCAGATAGCTTCCTTCCTCTTCCTCCATTACCTTGTTGGGGATCCTAAAAATCAGAGTGTGTTCTTTATAAAGAGAAAGTTTCTTCCCACTTCTGTTTCTCTCCCTCTCCTCACTTTTCTGTCTCTTGGATCCAGCTGGGGATCTAAAAAAAATATGTCAACACACTTGTTTTTCTCCTTGGGTTTTTTTTTAATGTTTGTTTATTTTTGAAAGAGAGAGAGAGAGACACACACACACACACAGAGCAGCGGAGGGGCAGAGAGAGAAGGAGACACAGAATTTGAAGCAGGCTCCAAGCTGTCAGCAGAGAGCCTGACGCAGGACTCAAACTTGCAAACCAGAAGATTATGACCTGAGTCAGACACTTAACCAACTGAGCTACCCAGGCGCCCCCCCTCCTTATTCTTCATAGAACTGTAGACAGGCAGAGCTGGGGGGCTCTCCAAAGTCACTTTTCCAGGTCCACCCCCTTCTTTTCAGAGATGAGGAGGTCATGGCTTAGAGAGACTGAGTGACGTGCTCCAGCCAGGACTTGGACATGGCCTCCACTACTGCTGAGGGCAGCCATAAGCTCGCCATGAGCCAACAGTTTCTTAGATGCTTGAATGGGTATACTGTTCTGTTGCAGATGCTGCACAGGCATCCATCTCTATCGGGCATGTTTCTCCGTGCTACTTGGTCAGCATCATCGAATTAGCTGGTATGACGGAACTCAGAGAATGGATAGTGGGTGCTGTGCTGGCCACTGCAGCCCAGCTCCCGGGTTAGGGCAGGAAACAATTTCTGTCCTTTCTTTGCACATATTCACATTCTGCAAGCAAACGTCCTGAGGAACAGAGCATATCATTCAAGGTCGCAGAGCCAACTACTACTGGACCTCTGCTAGCTTGACAGTTCTGGCAGGGGGCTGGGAAGGCAACTGATGGTGTAGTTCCTATTTGGGGAGGGTAAACTGAGGCATGGTAAAGGAAGATGTCCTTTCAGCTGCTCTGTGGGGGCACCGGGACAATGTTTCTGTGCTTGCCTTGCATTGGCTCTATTTGCCCCTCAGGTGATTGATTCCTGAAGGGTGTTTAAAGGTAAATAGAAAGAGATGGTAGAAAAATCTGCCCATCAGATTTGACCGAGTTTTTATTTTTCCGTATTATTTCTCATCCATTGCTAGAAGGTATTAGCCAAACCCTTTGGCTTTGATCGGCTGGGTGTTTCCCTTGGCATGGGCTTCGTGAGCCCCTGGGAGAGGTGGGCGCATCTGGCAGGCTTTGCAGTTCTGCCCTGCGGAGGTGGGACCGATTGCCAGGCACACTCTCTGTTGCCTGCTGTTTCATTTCCTGCTCTTGGGTTTCCCAGCAAAGACATGGTGGTGGTGGTGGTGGTGGCAGTGACAGATCCAGCTGTCCTTGCAAGGTTTTGGTCCTCAGGCTGTTCGTCTCCTGGGCATAGGGCTGATCCTGGACATCGCTAACCCACAGCCGCCTGCAGAAAAACACGGGGTGGGGGTGGGGCGGACAGCCAGCTCCAAGCCTGAGGCTGTGTTCTAAGATCTAGTTCTGCTTCAGGCATTGATGTCTCTGCAAATAAATAGACCTAACACACAGCAACAACCTAAGGGGAGCTCTGAACCCTACTGCCCAATCCTGTCCTAAGAAAAGAGGGAACAGATAGAAGTTTGGGCTACTCACCAAATAAGAATAAAGTGAGGCAGTGGGAGATGCTAAGAGAAGATTTCATGAGGCCAACTGGCCTGTTCTAGCCATGAGAGCTCCAGGTAAGACTTTTAGAAAAATAAGCTTCCCCACAGCAAGCCAGGGAACAGTGCCCATTCCCAGGGAGGGCTTCTGGGCTCCCCAGAAGCTCAGAGCCATTTACTATCCCCAGAAAAGTTTTCTGCCACCAAGACCAACCACTTCTAAGGATGACCTCTAGAATGCCGGCCAGGGCGGCAGCCACAAGGCTCTTGTCCTGACTCATCCCCGGCAGACGCCCTGTTTATCCCATTGATAAAAACCTGCAGCCGCCACTGCCACTGAGTACCCGGGCAGCCAGCCAAGCCCAGCTTCATTCACTGACAGGCTGCCCGACTGGGGGGAGTGGGTTAGGAAAGCGAAGTGCAAGTTAGGAAGGGATGGAGGAGAGGCCTGGGGTGAAACAGAGCCAGAAGCAGCAGCCAGAGGGGGTGGCCCGCTGAGGCTGGGGCTCCTGGAGAGGGGCAGAAACTCAAATCCTAAAGACCCTGGCCTGCTAGAAAATCCAAGTATAACCAGGACAGGGGCACCCACACTCTGGGGTTTCTCTGGTTTGCAGAAGGCCTCTGGACACCGACTGGATTAGTTCTTCTCACACCCTGGGGCTCATCAGAATCCCCTGGGGTGCTTTAAAAAATTTCCGGGATGCCTGGGTGTCTCAGTTGGATAAACATCTAACTTTGGATATCGGCTCAGGTCCTGATCTCTCGGTGGTGGGATCGAGCCCCGTGTGGGGCTCTGCACTGACAGCGTGGAGTCTGCTTGGGATTCTCTCTCTCTCCTCACTGTCCCTCCCCCACTCGCACTTGCCCTCTCTCTCTCTCTCTCTCTCTCTCTCAAAATAAATAAATAAACATCAAAAAATACACATTTCCAAGTGTCACCTAGAAAATTTGACTTGGGAGTTGGCCTCAGGAGCCTGTATTGTTAGCACATTCTCCAGGTATTTCTGGGGCCCACGCAGTCCCGGCCCGGCCTGTGGGCACTGCTGTAGCAACCATGCCTCGCTAAAGGTGCCAAGGGATCTCAGAAAGCTACAGGACTCCATGGCTGCTCATTGGGATGACACCTTTGGGACGTAGAGATGGCTTTGGTTGCGATATCCAAACCATCTCGTGGTGGTTGTAATGGGACATATATTCAGACCTGCAGGCACGGGAACGAGATACTGTCCTATCTCTGTGCCATTGCTCAGTTTTGTTTTATGTATAGCACTTACCGCTCTCTGACATTATTTTGTTGCTCATTTATTGGTTAGTTGCCTGTCTCCTACCATTGAAATTGGGTTTCCATGAAAGTAGGGGCCTCATCTGCTTTGCTTACTGCTCTCTGCCTCACACCCAGAAGTGAGCTGGCATGTCACCAGGCCTGGATTCCTGCTTGATTGTTGAGTCTGAGTTACAAGATACAGAGGTTCTCAGGAAAATGCCCCATGTCATCTTAGTTTCCAGGGAAATTCCTGACGTTCCCAGTCCCTGTGTGTCTGCTTTGGGAGTAGAGCATGAGGGCGTCATGGGATGTTGGACCGTTCACCTCCTCTCTGAGTCAGGATATCCCAGTGGGGCCCAGTTGGTGGTATGTTTGATTGGTTTTAAAATGAATCTCCCCGCAAAATGCCATAGACATCTTATTCAAGTGTAGATTCAACAACATCCTTGGAACAAGTAGACTGTACTCAGGACCCAGCCACAGTCCACATCTCTGCTCACCAATACTGATAGACATAGGAAGAGATCTCTATGCGGACTTCTGCAAGTGTGAAGGCATCTCATTGGAGGGGCGTAGAGACGCTGGCTGGCAGGGAGCGGGAGAAGACAGGGACTCCATACAGACTGTAGTTTCTCTTCCTGCTGAAGAATCAGACTTCCTTTCTGGGTGATCTGCTCTAAATAGCACCCCCTCCTTTTTCTTCCCCCCAGAATTGCAGGCAGATAAAATATTGAAAAATAAGGACAGGATGCTGCTTGTTGATGGCATGTTATGATCAAGAAGGTTTCCAAGGTCAGCCCTACAGTCCATGTAGGCACTAGGTTTCCACATGGCTAGGTGCCACTGGAGCAACATGTGACTTCTGGCTACGGCTGTGATCGAGTGTGGGCGGTGCGTGGGTGCATGTGAAAGAGGGGGAGGGGGAGAGTCACATCATTATCACTCGGTTGCGGAAGAGGTGATCCTAGTTAGTGTAGTGGTCAGTCCAGCACAGGCTTTGGGGTCCAACAGGCCTCTATTTGAGAACCTTCTTAGGAAAGCAGTTTACCTCTGCAAGTTTAGTTTCCTCATCTGTAAAACTGGGACTTTTACTGCCGGTTAAAAGGTTGTTTTAATGAGTAACTGAAAAAAGTATCATTCATTTAGGAAAGTTCCTGGGAACATGTAATTTTGTTTTAGTTATTGTTATGGCTAGTGTGTGTGGTAAAGTATATATAACATAAAATTTGCCTGATTTTAATTTGTTTATTGTATTTTTTTTTCTTTTTGGAGAGGGAGAAAGACTGTGCAAGTGGGGGAAAGGCAGTCAGAGAGGGAGAAAGAGAATCTTAAGCGGGTTCCACATTCAGCGTGGAGCCCGACACATGCTCGATCTCATGGCCACAAGATCATGACCTGAGCTGAAATCAAGAGTTGGATGCTCTACCCACTGAGCCACTCAGGTTCCCCTTAAGAATTTTAAAAAATATTTTATTTAATCTTTACACCCAACCTGGGGATCGAATTTACAACCCCAAGATCAAGAGTTGAGTGCTCTACTGACTGGGCCAGTCAGGTGCCCCTTAACTATTTTTATGTGTACATTTCAGTGGCATTAAATACATTCACATTGGATCATCAGTGCCATCCATCTGTAGAACTTTTCATCTTCCCAAACTGAAACTCTGTCCCCATTAAACACTAACTCCCACTCCTTACCCTCAACCCTTGGCAATCTCCATTTTACTTTCTCGCTATAAATCTGACATCTCTAGGTACTTGTATACATGGAATCATATAGTGTGTATCTTTTTATGACTCACTTATGTCACTTAGCATAATGTCTTCAAGGTTCATCCATGTTGTAGCCTGTGTCAGAATTTCCTTCCTTTTAACGGCTGTATGCATTGTGGGCACATGGGTGGCTCAGTCAATGAAGCGTCCAACTCTTGATTTCAGCTCAGGTCATGATCTCATGGTTCATGAGATGAAGCCTCACGTTGGGCCCTGTGCTGACAGCATGGAGGCTGCTTGAGATTCTCCCTTTCCTTCTCTCTCTGCCCCTTCCCCTCTTCTGTATGCTCACTGTCTCTCAAAAATAAATACATAAAATTTAAAAAAAAAAGGCCGAATCCATTGTACGGACAGACCGCATTGTGTTTATCTGTTTATCCATTCATCCTTCAGTGGCCACTTGGGCTGCTTCTACCCCATGGCTGTAGGGAGTAATGCTGCCGTGACTGTGGGTGTGCAAGTGCTTTTCCCTGCTCTCCATTCTTCTGGATGTATACAGTTCTTCCATGTATATGCATATATGTATAAAAGTATAATTGCTAAATCATATTGTAGTTCTATGTTTAACTTTTTGAGGAAACTCCATACCGTTTTCTACAACAGACGCACCTTTTTATAGTTCCACCAACAGCACACAGGATTCCAGTTCTCCACATCCTTGCCAATATGAGCTATTTTCTCCTTCTTTTTAAAAAATAATAGTCATTCTATGGCTATTTTTTTTTAACTTACAAGAATTGAAACACAGAACACGTTTCTTTTCTTCCATTTTTCTTGGTAATATCCACTAAGCCATACGAGTCTGCTGTGTGTGGTCACGACCACAGAAAACCAGTCAGGAAGGGGAGCAAGAAAAAAGGCAGGAGGAACACTTTGTAATTTATGAGGAGAGAAATAGTATATATTTTGTGAAATATGGAGAAGGTGTACACTGCCACATAGAGCACACTGTTCGGAGGCGTACAGCGGTTCTCGGCGACTGTGTGTTGAGTGAACTGGGCACTCATGTGGGAGGAAGACCCAACGTTTATTTACTGTCCATTAGCTGTCAACTGGATGCTGGGCCTGTGGTCTTCCCAGGAAACCCTGGGAGGAAGTGTTGAGTCTCTTTACAAATGAGAACACTGAGGGCCAAAGAAGCTGAGGATGGAGGTGTGTGGGTGGCTCAGTCTCTTAATTGTCTGACTCTTGGTTTCAGCTAAGGTCGTGATCTCACAGTTCGTGAGTTCAAACCCTGTGTTAGGCTCTGTGCTGACAGGATGGAGCCTGCCTCAGATTCTCTCTCTCTCTCTCTCTCTCTCTCTCTCTCTCGCCTTCTCTCTCTGGCCCTCCCCTGCTCTTTCTCTCTCCCTCTCTCTCTCTCAAAGTAAATAAACTTAAAAAGCAGCTGAGGATGAATCTGTGCACATAATCTGATGAGGGGCAGAACTGGGATCTGAAGCCACATCCTCGGACTCTGCACTGGGGCTGAGGAGATGGTGGCATCTGCTCTTGCCCTGGAATGAACACACAACCTGATTTCAGACAAGTCACCTTTCTTTTCTAGGCCTTGATTGCTTCCTCAGTGACACAAAGGTAGGGTGGAGGGCTATTTGAGCCCCTGAGGTTCCCTGGTTCTGCAGCGCTCCACCCTCCATCTGGTCTCCGGAGAGCCTGGGCCTGAGAGCTGCTGGCCCGAAGAGAGGGGCCACCATGTCCTGCAGGGTGCTGAGTCACTGAGTCACATAGGAGCATGGGGGGGGGCGGGGGTGCTGGCTGGGGAAGGCCCAGAGAACACTAGAATCATAATGAGGATCACATGAAGAGCCTTCTAGATGTGTCCATGGGCACTGGCCTGACAGCAAGGGCTCTGCTTTCTGACCCAGCTGTAGCCCTAACTGCTGTGTGGCATCCGGCTCCCAGACCCAACGCTTTCCTTCTGTGGACGATGATGGCGGCTGGGCTTCTGAGAGCACTTCATGTGTGTAACGCTAAGCACTAGAATGAGGTATTGGATTTAATCCACCTCATCACTAGCTCTGTGAGGTAGGGGGTAGTGGTAGTCCTGTCTTATAGAAGAAATGGAAGCTTAGAGTCCTTATAAGATGAATGAGTCCCACAGACCTAGGAAGTTGGGGCCAGGTTGAGAGGAGAGTACCTACCTGTCCTCTGCTCCTGGCATTACTGGGACAATCAGAACCAGACTGATATAATGAGCATCTATAGGAGTGACTTCAGGGAAAATAGAATGCAAAGAACAAATAAGACATGTGTATGGGCAAGCAGAGATCCCTGGAGTGGAGGTTAGAAAGCTAGTGTCCTTCAGTAAGCTGCTCATCTTCCCTAAGCCTCAGTTTTCTCCATCTGTAAAATGGGAAAACCATTACCCCCACCTGTTACAGGACAGAGGTGGAAGGAAGAAGATAGGAGGGAAGATTTGTAGACATGCTTGCAAAACTCTAAAGCACACTCTACGCTGACTGGTAACAGAGAGACTGCCCGTGGGAAAAGTCATTTGGGAGAACTTTCCCTTTCTTTCTCTCCCCACTTCCCTCAGCTCCCCTCCCTTCCTCTTCCTGGGGTAAGTATCTTGAAAGCAGAACTTCCAGAGAGCTCTAGGTGAGTAAGGGTTGGAGAAATCAGGTAGGCTCCATGGAGGAGGTAGCAGCCTGGGAGGAGGAGGGTTTGTTTCAGATTTTCATACACTTGTAGTTTAGAAGCTGAGTTCCCACTGTGCCTTGTCTGGGAGAGTCATTTCCCTCCCACCCCCCCTTTCTCAGCCTTGCCACTGCTGTGAGTCTTCCTGTTGAAAGGGCTTATTTCTCCTCCTCGTCTGCAGAGGTGCACCGGGCATGTATAGTTTATAATAAATAAGTTAA
Organism: Suricata suricatta; assembly: GCF_006229205.1. Lineage (NCBI taxonomy): Eukaryota > Metazoa > Chordata > Mammalia > Carnivora > Herpestidae > Suricata > Suricata suricatta. The sequence continues at coordinate 49,484,875 of NC_043700.1, read as the reverse complement.
TATTTTATATTTTATAGGCTTAAATTGCTCATAAGTCTCATAATGCAGACTCGCTGGGAAACCCAGAATGTTATGGGCATTCTATGGAGGTCCTGCTTGACAAGAAGCCCCTCTGGGCAGGCCTCAGCCGCCCATGGCTGGCGAGGTACACTGCAGTGCACAGAGGCCTGGTGGGGTGACCCACTGGCTGTCACCACCTCTGCAGCACAGTCTGGCTGCCGGACCGAGCTTGGCCCTGGGGTAGCTTGTGGTGCTGGCCAGTCTCCTTCACCCATGTCCACCAGGTTCTGGAGACCTGGCCAGGAAAGGGCTGTGTGGGGCCTCCTGGGGGCCTGAGCGCTAGGATGCCCAAAGCTGCTGCCCCCATTTCTGCGAGGGCAGGGGCCATGACAGGACTACCCCTGGGTACCCTAGTGTTAGTTGTAAGCTGGGGAGTGAAGATGGCAGGTGCAGAGCAGTGTTTCGAATGCTTCCTATTGGTAAGAAAGGGAAGATCGGTGCATTTCTATGTGCTTTTACAGCATAAAGCACTCTGCAGAGTTACAGGACAGCGCCTACCTCTGGGGGCTGCTGGGGCCGGGGCAAGAGGACTGTGTCCGCACACCTGTTTGCATATAATACATATGTGAATGGGCACATATACAAACTTGTGAACAATTTGAGTGTACTAAAACCATTTTTTAAAGTTCTATTTATTTTGAAAGAGAGGGAGCAAGTGAGCAAGCACAAGCAGGGGAGGAGCAGAGAGAGAGGGAGAGAGAGGGAGAGCCAATAGCGCAGAGCCCCATGTGGGACTCAAACTCATGAACTGTGGCCTGAACCCAGATCAAGAGTTGGATGCTTAAACTACTGAGCCCCCCAGGTGCCCCTGTATTAAAACCATTTAAAATGTATTCTGCCTATAGTATGGGGCTCTAAGGTCTTCCCTGACCTGGGTCAGATGGAAGGGGGCTCACCTTCCAGTCCCTCCAACACCCCCCAATTTTTCCCAGGGCTCTGGACCCAGCTCCCTCCCCCCTGCTTCTTGTTTCTATCCCCTGGGGCACTTGACTTCTCCCATAGCTCCCTTCCAGCCAGCCCTCTGCTCCTCCACCCTGTGTCCATGACCTGGTCTTCTGCTTCCGGATGTGCATTTTCCCTCCCAGCTCCCCTGCTCCTGTCTCCTTGGGCCCTGGATGCTCAGCAGGCCGGTCAAATCTGTTTGTTTTGATATGTTCACAGCCGATAATGACACGTCAGATGTGTCAGATGTCACCCTCTCCCCAGGCTGTGATAGTAATACCTTCTCATGGGATAGAACTTGGAAAATATCAACATATCACTTCCTGATACAAATCAAAACCACACTGAGATACCACCTCACGCCAGTCAAAGTGGCTAAAATGAACAAATCAAGAGACAGAGCTGGCGAGGGTGTGGAGAGATGGGCACCCTCCTACACCATTGGTGGGACTGTAAACTGGTGCAGCCGCTCTGGAAAACAGTGTGGAGATTCCTCAAAAAACTATCAGTAGAACTCCCTTATGACCCAGCAATAGCACTGCTAGGGATTTACCCAAGGAATACAGAAGTGCTGATGCATAGGAGCACATGTACCCCCATGTTCATAGCAGCACTGTCAACAATAGCCAAGTCATGGAAAGAGCCTAAATGTCCATCACCTGATGAATGGATCAAGAAGATGTGGTATATATATATATATACAATGGAGTACTACATGGCAATGAGAAAGAATGAAATCTGGCCATTCGTAGCAAAGTGGATAGACCTCTAGGATGTCATGCTAAGTGAAATAAGTCAGGCGGAGAAAGACAGATACCATATGTTTTCACTCATAGGTCTAACAGGAGAAACATAACAGAGGACCATGGGAAGGGGAAGGAGGGAAAAAGAGTTGGGGAGAGAGAGGGAGGCAAATTATGAGAGACTCTTGAATACTGAAAACGAATTGAGGGCTGAAGGGAGAGGGGGAGGAAGAAGAGGGTGATGGTCATGGAGGAGGGCACTTGTGAGGAAGAGAACTGGGTGTGATATGGAAACCAACTTGACAATCAACTATATAAAAAAAAGAAGACTCTTAATTAAAAAAAAATCAATTTCTCAATGACCCACAACCTCACCAATCAGAGATCACCAGCCATCCACTCTTCAGTTCCTCTTCTTCTGCTTCAACATTTGCGTCGTCAACATTATTTTCAAAAGCTAAGTTCATATCCTGCTCTTCTCACACCTTTCTGTTCCGCTTGTTTTCCCTGAATATTCTGTTAAAAGCATTCTCTAACTTTCAACAACTTCTCATGAATAGGAGCACCAGGGTGGTTCAGTTGGCCAAGCGTCCACCTTTCAATTTCAGCTCACGTCATGATCTCATGGTTGTGAGATTAAGCCCTGCAGGTTGAGCTTTGAGCTGACAGCATGGAGCCTGCTTGGGATTCTCTCTCTCTGTCTCTCTGCCCCTCCCTGCTTGCATGCCCTTGCTTTCTCTCAAAACAATTAAATAGACATCAAAAAAGAAAACTCATGGATAACATTTTTGAAATCTATTGCAGAGATGTACCATACATTGAACTGCTCCCTAATTTCTAAACAACATTTACTCACTGACTCTGGCTAGAATGTCATAACCACTACCTCAGATACATGTTGAGGGAACAATGCACTGCGATCATAAAGGGCCTAGATCCTCACCTAACACAGAGTAGAAGCGCCCCATGCGTGTGGTTGCCCAATATACCCACCTGGATTGACAGGGCTTCTTTAGGCTCCCAAACTATGAGGTTTGGTTTTCCCTATGGGAATGCAACAGCTGTGGTCAGTGATTCCCATTTGACAGGAGGCCAGGTGATCCAGGAAGGAAGGAAGGGAGGGAGAGAGGAAGGAAGGAAAGAGGGAGGAAGGAAGGAGGGAAGGAAGGCAGGAGAGAGGAAGGGAAGTGGAAAGTGGGGGCACCTTTGCCTGCCTGCCTTTCTCCCTGCAAAGCCTTGTCCTTTCTAAGGAACTGCTTGTGGTTATTTTTCTTCCTAACTTCTTTACCTCCCTAACTTGGAAGGGGTGGAGGGCTGGCTGGCTGGGAAAGGTGAGTGATTGTTGAAAGGCAGGAAACTCCAGCTTTCAGAAGAAGATGGGGGGTGGGGGAGAGGGGAAAATAGGTCATGGGCATTGAGGAGGGCACTTGTTGGGATGAGCACTGGGTGTTATATGGAAGCCAACTTGACAATAAACTATACTTTAAAAAAGAAAAGAAAATTTAGATTTTAAGATAAAAAATAAAAGATATGAGAAAGGAGAATGTGAAAAAAAAAAAAGAAAGAAAGGCAGGCAACTCCTGCCATGGAGGCATGAATGATTCCTGAATAATCGTGCATCAGCAGTTAGCAAGTTAGGCTGTTAAGGAGTGAATGGGAAGCTTGTTCTGCTAAAAGGCTGACATCCTTTTGCTCTCTGAAGAGCAGCTTTCCCCACCTGGGTCTGCTGGTGAGTGGGGGCTGTTCACACGGGTGGGGCCTTGGACATTCCTTCATTCATTCCACAAACACGTATTCAAGCTCATGCCATCCCCGGGGCTGTGCGAGGGAAGAGGGGAGTACAAAGGAGAGCTGGTACAAATCCTTGTGGAGGGCTTGCCGGCCACCAGTGTCAGCCTGCTGTTCCCTGACCCCAACAATCCCTCTCTTCCTGCTCACTTTGGAAGTCAGAGTGCTCTCTGCTCCAAGTCCTTTGTTGGTACCAGCCACGGTTCCACCTGGGCCCCATTGTCATCATCTGTGAGAAGACTTGGTCCACAGAGGTCCCTCATGGGCCTACCAGGCCCCAAATACTCACCCAACACACACAGGCCATGCCCAGTAAGAAGGGACGGGTGCCTCAGTGTAGCAATGGTTGCTGCCTACCCCCTTTACCCCCCCACCCCCACCCCCGGCCCCCACCTCGAGGCTGCAGAGCCTGTGCTCCTGGGTTTCCCCCACGCCGTCAATCTTGATTGCCTTCCCAGGTCCTCAGTCTCCTTCCTTGCTGCCTTTTTTGGTATACTTTGCCTCTTTCCAATTTCAGACCTGTAAGTTAGATCTCAAATGGATTTGTGTGCCTGGAATATGTCTGTTAGCTTAGTCTTCTCGGCTTTCCATTGGCCAAGCAAGTGAGGTGAGTGGTGTATGTTTCCTTTCTGGGCCTCTGTGGCAGTGATTACATTTCAGGGTTCTTCCTGCCAAAGTCTCCTTGGGTCTTTCTTTGGCCGCAACTGGGTCCTGGGTCTTCCCAGAACCAGCCTCCGTGCCCACGGGAGTGTGAGCTCCGAGTGGCCAGATCTGAGTGGCCTGCCCTTCCGGCAGCAGAGAGTGGACTGTGAGCTGAGATTTTGGGAGTCCAGCGGGGGGCTTCCTATTTTCTAATGGGTGGATGTAACCAGGTAGTTAAGGCAATAGAAGCCCACCCACTTCCCTCTGGCCAAACTGAACAAAACTAATGATTTCTCCAAATCCTTAAAGGATGAAAATCACTAAATTTATTAAATGACTAAAATTACTTCTTGGAGTCTCTAAGGTATACCCTTCCCTTCTCTCCTCAATTTATTAGGGTTCCCCTGTACAACAGATGTTTCCCTGGTTTCTGGTGTAATTATATTTAAAATACCTGCATGACCTCAGGTGACTCCCATCATCTCACGAAGATTCGGATCCCTTATCTATAAAATGAAAGAATAGGCTTAAATTATTTATTTTTTATCTTTTTAAAAGCAGAGGCATCTTTTCCTCAAATGAAATCCCATATGAAGTTCTCAAATGCAAAATACATACAAGTAATGTATTTATATAAAAAAAGGGTCCCATAAGTTAGAGTTTAGAATGTTCACTTTTTTAAATTGGTAAATGGGAAAAAATGGGTTGACTCTGACAAAACACAGATTTGAAATAAGGGGTTATAGTTAATATACTTACCTTTGTTGATGTTAATTATTCCATTAAAAACATTTTTTTAATGTTTGCTTTATTTTTGAGAAAAAGACAGAGTGCAAGCAGGGGAGGGGCAGAGAGAGAGAGTGGGAAACACAGAATCTGAGCTGTGAGCACACAGCCCCAAAGGGGAGGAGCTCGAATTCACCTCGACTGCAAGATCATGGCCTGAGGCCAAGTCTGACGCTTAACCACTCAGGAGATGAGCCACTCAGGAGTCCCTAATTACTTCCAGTGTGTGTGTGTGTGTGTGTGTGTGTGTGTGTGTGTGTGTGTGTGTGTGTGAGAGAGAGAGAGAGAGAGAGAGAGAGAGAGAGAGAGAAAGAGAGAGAGAGAGAGAGAAAGAGACAATATTAAGAAAATTCTGATCAGCTCAAATCATACAGCTATAAGTAGTAAGAGTTTTCTAACAGCCCAACTTGTAATGTTGAGCTGTTCCCACTTGAATGAAACAAATCCAGAAACTTGACAGAGGAGTCTTGGATAATTTTCCTTCCACAATGAAAACATTGAATGACTTGCATCCCTTATCATAAACATGAATGGGCTAATACTAAATAGAAAAACCTACAAAAGGCAGTGATGTTATCTGTGAAATGATGAGAACAGAACAAGTTGTGCATTTCCTCTGATTGCACAGCTGGCTTCCATACCAAGCCGGGAAGCATGTGCAGCCTGGCATTCAGTGAGCGTAGCCCGCGGGAGCTGGCGGGAGCCCGCGGGAGCCAGCGAGTGCATTTGACAGGGTTAGGCATGCACAGCTCTGTGCTCACAGAAGACCTCTGCACAGCCATAGCAATCTTCTGAGGAGTTCAAACTGAGTCTCCTGGCCCAGCTTGCATAATTGTGACATAACCCCAATGGCCCAAGTTAATGGTATTGGTGGCCTCCAGGATATCAAAATTTGGTAAATAACTTAGAGCATTATGGCTGGTTTTTTTAAAATGTTTTTATTTTTATTTTTAAGAGAGAGCACAAGGTGGGGAGGGGCAGAGAGAGGAGACACAGGATCCCAAAGCAGGCTCCAGGCTCCAAGCTGTCAGCACAGATCTCGACATGGGGCTCGAACCCATGAACCGCTAGATCATGACCTGAGCAAAGTCGGATGCTTAACCAGCTGAGCGACTGTGGCACCTGAAGGACTATTTTTTATTGTGGTTTAAAAATATCATTATTTCAACCTCATGAAACTTGCCTCTAACCTCTATTGAACCCTCCCCAGATCCCTTTCCCTCACTCTTGATAAGCAATGTTTCTCAAATTTCAAAGTTCATCAAAATTTAGTGTGCAGTCACCTGGAGGATTTGGTAAAATACAGATTCCTGAGTGGGGGAGCCCCTGGAGATCCTGACTCAGCAGGTCTGGGGTGGAGGCTGAGAATTTGCATTCCTAACAAGCTCCCAGGTAATGCTGATGCTGCTGGTCCACAGCGAGTGGTGAGATTCAAGTTCAACAGCTTGAAAACTACTTGGTCAGAACATCTCTATGGGGTCTTTAGTTTAAACATCCATGATTCACTGAGGCAGGGCACAGAGTGTGTCGTTCTAGGATCCCTCCTCTCGTCTAGAACTAGATGACCATCTATCGTGTCAGACTAGAAACGTTCTGAGATCCTGTAACCTCTGAAATGCTCTTCTCTGTACTCCTTAGGAAGGGACTTTTACAGGTGGCATCTAATCAGACACAGAGCAGTGCCAGACGAGGAGAGGAATGGCACTTCAGGGAAACCACTTCCTTCCCTGTCCTCAGTTTCCCCATCTGCAGCATCAACTTACTAATCTCCCTGCTTCTCCGACAGGATGATGCATCTCAGAGTGTTTTATCAATGACCCACCACAGTCTGTATGTATGTAAGGGGCTGTTATTGTCAATACCTGTGAAATCCTTGTGCTGTTTCTGGGTGGAATGGGACATTTCAGGCCTCCAGATTCTTCATCAAGAACCCCGAGAACAGCCTGGGTCCTGCAAGTTTAGCTGTAGAGCAGAGCATGCTCTCAGGTTCTGGAGTCTCTCTCAGGCCGCCCTTGGTGTGTGTGCAGTGAGCACCGTTTGGACCATTTGCCCCTTGGAGGCCAGACAAGCCTGTTTGGGTGCAGAGATTTGGTCTCGATCCCCCATCTCTCCAGGGGCTGCACTTTGCTCAAAGTCTGAAGCAGAGAGTCCATCTGTTTTTGGTCTCCTGGCTCCTGCATGGCTGATGAGGGGCCCGAGCTGCCGCAATGCAGGATGGTGATTTGATGATACTGCTGACGCTGGTGGGAAGGAGAGCAGGAAATGAGATGCTACGTCATCATCGTCATCATCGTCATTGTCATCATCAGCATCAGCATCATTACCCAAGCAGCCACTAGATAGCTTGTGCCCATGCTGCATTGGGCACTGAGCCGTGTTTGTGTTTGTCATACTTTGTCTCCCAACCTCAGGACAGCCCCTTAAGGTAAGTATCATCATCCCCATTTTACAGATGAGGAGACTGAGGCTCAGAGATAATCTGCAAATGGGTCAAGATCATGCTGCTACTAAATGAATATGGATCTGAGACTCAGAGTCTTTGGGGTCCCTGATGGTGCTACCACCTCCTTTGCCCTCCCTTCCATCCCCGGCCTCTCAGGGTTCAGCCAGCACATCAGCAATATACCCCAAGAGAAGCCCTTCTTATTTATTGTCACAAGGGAACAGACATGGCTGGGCTGAGATATAATGAGATGGGTGTGTTGGGACACAGCATAGAACAGCTCTGGGCATTAAATGTCGCCTATTCACCCTTTCAACCTGTCACCCCATCCTCATCAGAGGCAGGCAGGAGGCAGGAGGATGGACAGGCCTAGGCAGCCTGCAGCTCTCTCACCTGGCATCCCCTGGCCTCCTGGGGTGCTGGCACCTGTAGGAGCCAGGGTTCAGGGCCAAAGTTTTAAGTTGCCATTGTGCTGACCTTCCTAAGACGCATGATTCTCCCATCCTGGAAAGCTCCCATGGTTCCCCATTGCTTATAAAGCAAAATCCCAGCTTCTCAGCATAGCGTCAGGCTCATGCTGTTTGGCTCCTCAGCCTTGTGCCTCCTGTGGCTCCGTTCCACCAGGAGCTTCTTCCTCTTACCCACAAACATCGTCCACATGCCTTCCACCTTTTTATGCCTCTGCTTGTGCTATTTTCTCCACCCATAGTGTTCTTTTTATTTTGTTTGGCAAATTCTTCTCATCCTGCAAAGTTCGTGTAAAGTTCCTTTCCTGCACACTGTCTCACACAGCTGGTAGAACTGTGAGGGGAACAAGGGGCTGTGGAGCTGTGCCCATGGGAGGTGAGGCAAGAGCCACCATCAACAGCACCGTCACCATCACCATCACCATCACCACGATCGCAATCACCACTATCACAATCATTACCATCATGATTATTTTCTTCATCATCATCACCATCATCATCATGATCATCGTCTTCATCACCATCAATTCCATAATGGCCTTTATCACTGTCATCATCATCATCACCATCACCGTCATCATCATCCTCACACCATCACTATCACCAGCAAAGCCACCGCCACTCCTCAGTGCTCACCAGGGGCCAGGGCTGATTTGCAAATGGCATTATGGGCATTATCTCCTTCAATCTTCTCAAGTTCCTGGTGAGGCAGGGCTCAGAGGAATGCCTGGCCATGACCCGGCACAGACGCTGGGCGCTCCAGTCTGCGGATGGCCCCAGGCGCCAAGCCATCCTGCTGTTGGAGGGAGCCTGCACCTCCCCTGGTGAGCCTGGAGGGGGCAGATAGGGTGCTTGTCCCCCAGTATCTGTTCCTTCATCCAGCGCAGCTCTATTACAGGCCTCCTTCGTACCAGATGCCAGGTTTGAATTTGATCCAGCCCAATATTTTTTTTTCCATTTTCACAAAAACAAAGATTTTATTTTTTCTTTCCCCAACCCCTTCCTTCACAATTTAAACTCCTGCAAAAATAGCATGCGTCGCGGAGCCTCAGGCCAATTTGTGTCTTTGTACTCAGCACACACACTCCATCTTTCACACCACAAACAGCTTTGCTCAGGAAAAATATGTTTTCCCTCTGCAAAACTGCCATTTTAGGGCAACACATAGAAGGCAGAAAGAGACTATTTCACTTTTTCTTCCCCTGGAAAAACCCACCAAGATGTTGTTTTCCCTTGCTTTTTCTGGAGGGGAGATATTTTTTGACAGCTTTCGTCGCTAATCTGGCTCTCAGCCCTATGTCTAGTGCCAACTTGTGAAGGAGGCAAAGGAAAAACTAGATGAGCAAAGGCAAGATTCTCCTAGAGGGGCACCAGGACCCTGTAATTCAGAAGTTGTAAGGGACCTTGGGGTAAGCCCAGTCTTTTGCCCCCTGGGGAAGGCCCTCTTGGAAGCTTCGGATGGGGACACATCTGTGGCAGCGTACCTGCTGCCTGAAGGGTCTCAATATGCACTCAGTCGATAAACATTCATCCATTCTTTTTACGGGCTGGAGAATGGACTGGGTGCTTTGGGACTCTCCAAATAAATCAGTCATGGGTCCTGTCCCCATACTTCCCAGTCGAGTACAGAGTGAAGATTTATATATTAACTTACTGTAACATTGAGTAGAAAGCAAGATGTATAGAGGCTCCTGGGTGGCTCATTCAGTTAAGGGTCCGACTTTGGCTCAGGTCATGATCTAATGGTTTGTGGGTTTGAGCTCTTCATTGGGCTCTGTGCTGACAGTGTGGAGCCTGCTTCAGATTCTCTCTCTCCCTCTTTCTCTCTCTGTCCCTCCCCCACTCTCTCTTTCTGTCTCTCTCAAAAATAAATAAATAAATAAATAAATAAATAAATAAATAAACTTAAAAAGTAGTGATGTACCAACCAGGAAGTGTGACTAGAGTTCTAGTTTCACATGAGAGGCTCATTTTAGCCAGGGGAGTAAGCGGAGGTTTGGAGGATGAGGTGGCACTCGAGCTGAGATGGAACTTTCCAGTGAGGTTCTCTCCAGTGCCCCGAACGTGGCCTCCATGTGGCTTCCAGCCATTTATCATCCCTCCACCACCTTGGCCCAGCTCAGAGTGGTTTCCCTTGCCGAGTGTGGTCCTGGCAAACAGCTGCTGAGTGTCCCCGAGTCTCCATTTTCCTGTGCTAGCAGGAACCCACAGAGCTTCATGGTTCTGTTCTCATGGCCCATCTCCTTGTGGGAGTGGAGCAGAGATGAGTGTTTTTTCCCCCTGTGGGGCCAGCTTCCTGAGCCCGGAGCTTCTGGGGGCTATGCTGGTCTCTAAGGCCCCAGGGTTGTATGTAGTCAGACCTTGACTGCATAGCAGCCTTCTCCATGTAACAGACACCACTGAGCTGCAATGGCCTGTAGGAAATTATCTCCGGAGACACAAGCAAGCCCTGGGCCCTGGGATCACCACACGTCAGCAGGTGGAAGTCCAAATGATCCCAGGTGCTTTCTCTCCACCCCCTTCTCCATCTCTCTCAGCATTTTTCTCTCCAGTGTCTAGTTCTGATGGGTTTGGCTTGGGTCAGGTGCTCTTCTGCTGAGGGGGCGGAGTCTGGGGAAGGGCTTTGGATTGGCCTCTCCAGCAGTAGCCAGTGGACAGGGTCCTCTCAGTGAGGCGAGGCTAGCGGAGGCCCACCCCTGAGACTGGGGGAGGGGCAGTTAGAGAAGGGAGGTTCACTGTGAGCCAGGGAGGTAGGCACTCAATGTCCCAGACACCAGCTCTGCCATTTTCTAGCTGTGCAACCTCCATGGGCTTGAATTGCCTGATCTTTAAAATGGCAGTAGACTGACCATTTGCTTGATAGGATTCTTGCAATATTGAAATGGAACAGCACTTAGGGCTCTTACCCCAGGCCTCGCACATCTGTTAAGTGGTGGCAACTTGTATACTCGATAAGGGAGCCAAAGGAAGGCTTTCCCTGGCTGGTCTCCCCATCTGGGGTCTTTCAGATGAGGGCAGTGAGGTAGGGAGGTTTCACTTGACACCATCCCCGCCTTCTGTGCCTCAGAGATCTCTGATACGACTCTTGGCACTCTGTGCTGTGAGTCTTCTGATGCAGGTAGCAAGAGGCTCCTCACCCTTGTCCCACAGGAGGCTGGGCTGGACCTGGTCCTGTCATCACAGCCCCAAAGACATTAACTCAGCCATAGCCTCTCAACCTCAGAAACATCCCTTTGACGGGGATCTCAGGTTCTATGGTACACCTGCATGGGGTCATCGCAGGGGTATCATTTGGCCACACACCATATTTCTCAAGAGGAAGGTTATATTTTATCGGGTGTTGTCACTAGATTATTTATTTTTTATTTTTGTGTTGATCAAAGGTGTTGAATCTGTGGATTTTTGGATACCTTCTCACTGTAGATACCCAAAATATGTACTAATTAGTACACAAGGGACTTCAGCTACCAAGTATCAGGGAGAGAAAGCAATGGCAGCACGAGGGTTCTCTCTTGGTCTGGAAGAACCAATCTTACAGGGCTGGCATTGTGAGACAATTTCCCTGGCATGGCTGGATTTGGGACCATTTTGGAAGGCCTGTTGGCATCCAGATGGAAAAGGAAGAGGGACCAGGGCATTTCAGGTCAGGGAATGGTATGTGAAGCCACTTGGAGATGCAAATGAGCACAGCTTGTGCAAGAGACAGGGGCAGGGATCTATATGGGGTGAGCTGGGACAGGCACAGCCTGGGGGCTGGATTACTGCGGGTTGTGAATACTAAAGAGAGGACTTAATCCAGTGAGCACTTGGGAGCCATAGCAGGTTGTAGAGTTGTGTGCATGCTTTGGATATTATTATTGTTGCAGATTTATACATAGGATGGACTGGATAAAGGGACCCTGGAGGAATGAAGGCCAGTTAGACTGTAAAAGTTCTTCCAAAGTGGATGGAAATCACTTGGATCAGCACAGTATAGCAGGGATGGAAAGGAAAGGATTAGTCCAAGGGGAGTTCTCAAGGGGGAATTGAGAGATAAGAATTTGGGTAAGAAAGAGGAGTTAGACTCCCAGGATACTGGCAGAAGGGCAAAAGGAAATACCACTGAGATGAGGAGAGGGGGACGGGGTGGCTTGGCAAGGGGAGACAATGAGGTCTTAGTCAGTTGGGCTGTGATAACAATACCACAGACTGGGTAGCTGAACAACGGACCTTTATGTCTCAAGTCACTAGGGCGCCCTGACCCAGCATAGTTGGGTTCAGGTAAGAGCCCTTCTAGTTCACACATAGCTCCCTTCTCACTGTGTCCTTGTATGATAGAGTGAGTCCTATCCCTTTACCTCCTATAAAGCTTTAATCCCATCATGGGGGCCCTGTGACCTCATTTATCCCAATCACCTCCTAACCATATAGCATGGAAGGCTAGCCTTGGTTTTGGTTTGCTTAAGCAGGTTGCTAAGGTATTTTTTTTTTTAAGATGGTTATTTATTTTAAGAGAGAGAGAGAGAAAGAAAGCATGGGCGGGGAAGGCACAGAGAGAAAGAGAGGGAGAGAGAATCCCAAGCATGCTCCACACTCAGCATGTAGCCTGATGTGAGGTTTGATCTCACAACCACGAGGTCATGACCTGAGCCAGTATCAAGAGCTGGACGCTTAACTGACTGAGCTACTGGCGCACCTCAAGTTGCTAAGGCGTTGGAACCACCTAAGGTGTCGGCACATGAATTCTGGGGGGGGACACAAACATTCGGTCCATAACAGTGAGTGTGACAGCAGAGGGCCATTTAGGAGACGTGCCCACGGTGTTCAGGGATAGAAAGATGGAGACCTTTCAACTTGAGGTTTGTCAGCCCAGAAGGAATGGTGGGGAAGTGAGGGCTCAGGAGCCTGGGAGAGAGGAGTGTGAATGGTGGAGAAACAAGAATGCATGCTTGGGGATGGGCCAAGCCGGAGTTAAGAGCAATGCCCATGACATAGGACAGGGAGAGTCACTGAAGGCTCAGCCAGCGTTCACGATGACCACCAAGGAGGCACAGTTCCAGGTGAGTGAGGCATGGCCCTAGTTGGGAAGGAGCTCACAGCTGAGTAAGATAGAGAGACATGTATCAGGAGCAGCCCAGCCCAGGGGTCACCTGTGGAGGGTTCAAATTCCACCACTACCAGCCCCCAGCAGGGTGACCTCGGCAAGCCTCTATTACATCAGAACCTCAGTTTCCACATGTGGAAGTGAGGATAATGACAGTACCCACACAGAGGGTTGCTGTGAGGGTGAGTGGGATGATACACAGGAAGAGTTTTACCCAGTGCCCAACTCATATTAAGTGCTTGCCATTAGCATAATTATTATTAAGGAACAAAGGTACATACACTGAGGGCTAAATACCAGCAGGAGTCCCAGTAAAGTTGGAGAGCTGGGGTCTGGGCTCAGGAGGCAGGGGACACAGAGGTGGAGCTCCTACAAAATAACATGTTACTAGGAGCTCTGGGTCATGTGGTAACAGCTGCTCAAAAGTAGTGTGGTCTCTTATTCATTGCCAGCAAGAACGCAAAATGTTGTGGCCACTTCGGGGACAGTGTGGTATTTTCTTAACAAAACTGAACATACTCTTACCATATGATCCAGCAGCTGTGCTCCTTGGCATCTGCACAAAGGAGCTGAAAACCTATGTTCACAAAAAACCTGCACATGGATGTTTACAGAAGCTTTATTCATAATTGCCCAAACTTAGAAGCAGACAAGATGTTCCTGGAAAAATAATCTGTGGGGCGTCCAGATAATGGAATATTATCACTCAATAGTTATCACTAAAAATAAATGAGCATATCAAGACATGGAAAGATGTGGAAGAACCTTAAAGGCATATTACTAGATGAAAGAAGCCAATCTGGAAAGGCTACCTACGCTTGATTCCGACTGTATGACACTCTGGAAAAACTATGGAGACAGTAAAAAGGTCAGTGGTGGCCAGGGGTTAAGGGGAAGGAAGGATGAACAGGTAAAGCACAGAGGATTTTAGGGCAGTGACCTCTTCTGTATGAAACTGTAATAGTGGATACATGATGGCATACACTTGTCCAAGTCCACAGATGGCACAGCACCTAGTGAACACAAGAGTGACCCCTAATATGAACTAAGGGTTCTGGGTGAGCATGATGGCTCAATGTAGGCTCATCAATTGTAACACATGTGCCATGCTAGGGCGGGAATGTTGCTCATGGAGGATCTGTGTGTGGAAGCGCGTGCACGGGCTAGATGGGAAATCTCTGTACCTTTCCCTCCATTTTGCTGTGGACCTAAAAATGCCTTAAGAAGGAAAGTCTGTTATTTAACAAGGAGGTAGCATGGCTGTGCAGGAGCCCAGTCCTCATGGCAAGTTGTGGAGTGATTAAGCGATCATTTGGGGACCGCGGTGTCAGGCATAGGGAATGCAAGGAGAGGGGAACTGCTCTTGTCATGCAGGTGACAGACACTATGTGGCCCTAGAGTGCGGGGGCCTGGGAAGGGCCAGGCGAGGTCAGGCCCTGGGAAGGGCAGCACCAGGGAAGAGGGGCTCTCAGCACAGCCTTAGGAGCTGAAACTGTCGGTGGGTGTTGAACATAGAAGACACTGCATAGAGGAGTTATCTTTTGGATATGTGCTATTAGGATGACTGTCCCTACTTGAAAGCTGAGAATGTATTGTCCTTCTGCTGTTATTATGCCATATCAGGGAGGTGTGAGCTCCGTATTGCAGGTGAGGACTCAGAAATGAGTTGTTGATGCCTAATGTGGTATGACCTGGGCCAATTTGCCACTTCTCTGAGCCTTGGTTAGCCTGTCTTTAAAATTGGGCTGAGGCCGCTCTGGAAAACAGTGTGGAGGTTCCTCAAAAAACTGTCAATAGAACTCCCTTATGACCCAGCAATAGCACTGCTGGGGATTTACCCAAGGGATACAGAAGGGCTGATGCATAGGAGCACATGTACCCCAATGTTCATAGCAG
>NC_043700.1:49448523-49469925 GCF_006229205.1 Suricata suricatta | reverse complement strand
GAATACTGAAAACGAACTGAGGGTTGAAGGGGGAGGGGGGAAAAGAGGTGGTGGTGATGGTGGAGGGCACTTGTGGGGAAGAGCACTGGATGTTGTATGGAAACCAATTTGACAATAAACTATTAAAAAAAATAAGATAAAATTGGGCTGAGGCACCTGGGGTGGCTCAGTCGGTTAAGCGTCAGACTTTGGCTCAGGTCATGATCTCATGGTTTGTGAGTTTGAACCCTGCATAGGGCTCTGTGCTGACAGTTCAAAGCCTGGAGCTTGCTTTGGATTCTGTGTCTCTCTCTCTGTCTGCCCTCCCTGACCCTTCTCAAAAATAAATAAACATTAAAAAAATTATTTTAATGGGGCTAATGCTGGGTGGCTCTGTTGGTTAAGCATCCACCTCTTGATTTCAGCTTAGGTCATGATCTCACAGTTTGGTTTGTGAGTTTGAGCCTCACATCCAGCTCTGTGCTGACAGTGAAGAGCTTGCTTGGGATTCTTTCTCTCTCTCTCTCTTTTTCTCTCTCTTCCTCCCCCACTTGTGGTCTCTCTCTCAAAATAAATAAATAAACTTAAAAAATATTTTTTAAAAAATAAAATGAGGCTAATGCCACTTTGGAGGCTTGTGAGTTTTAAATGATGCTCTGGATCTCCACTCCCAACGGAAACATGATGCGGACTGAAAATGCAAACCATGTTTGGGAGTTTACATCATTAGTAGCCACATTCAGAAAAGTAAAAGGAAGTAGGTGAAATTAATTTTAAGAACATATATATAATGATGTTTCATCAATTCGATATCTATCAGAAATATTATCATTGAACCTTGTAATTGATACAACATTTGTTCTTGAGATATGTCAGTGTTTTGTACTAAGTCTGGTGGAGACTTACCACGCACAGCACATCTCGGTTTGGACCAGCCACATTTCTGGCACTCACTAGCCCTGTGTGGCCTGAGGCTGCCCTGCTGGAGAGCAATGATGTTTATAAATGTAGGGAGTTTCCATCCCTTTCTCTACAAGTGGGGATAACAATATCACACCCCAGAGCCTCACTAATTACTCATCTGATCACACTCTATCTAGCGTGTATTAGTATTATTAGGTCAAGAGCTTTATTTCATGCACCACGATTGTATATTCATAAATTCTAACTCATGAATTCGCAAGCTTGCAATCACAGGCCCATGCAAACGCAGGAATTAGCCTTTTGTTCCTGAAGCAACTCGTGTTCACCTCTTTCAGAGTAGTTAACCAGCCTGACATGTGTTGGGATTAGTTTCGTGAGTCTCTGTCTCCCCTCACACTGCCCCGACTTGAAGCTTTCTGGAAGAAAAGATGTGTCTCTGGCATCGTTTCCCCTGCCACCTCTCCCTGCACCCCAAGCGTCTAGCTCCTGGCTGGCCCCAGCAGGTATCCAATAGGCATTTTTGAATAGACACCATCAACCAAAGTATCGGTTCCTTTTAGAAGAGAAGCATATTATAAAGAAAGGCTCTAAAGTCAGATTATGTAAAACTGTTGAAAGGCGGCAGCAACATCAAATGTAACCACCGAATTGAAGTTTTTATTTGAGTAGACATGAATCTGGAGAGGTGCGTACAGGGTTTCAACAGATGGGTGGCCGTTTGGAAGATGATGCCAGAACAAAAGTGTCTGGGAATTTCTCACCAGCATTTGAACTTCTGATGAACTAAATTCTGTCTCACTCCTGCGTGACATACTCCAAGGCATGCTCTGAGGCGCCATGGAAGGTGAGAGCACCTTGCTCCCCCTCTTCTTATCAGAGCCCTCTTCCAGAGCAGATCTGACCCTGGGGCCCCACCTGCAGGCTTTGGTTACCGAGGAACTGTAGGGTCTCTGAGACAGCCAAGTTAGGGAGCAGGCTTTGACCAGGTTAGTGGTGACCATGTCACTGGGCTAGCCACAGTTACTACTGCAACCCGGGACATACCCGCAACCTTGGGGAAGGAGGAACAGTCCAGTTCTGGGTGTCCCCAGGGCTCTCAGTCCCCACCCTGTGTACTATCTCTTTAAGAGGCATCAATTCTAGACTCTCTTCCACATCTCCATGGCAGCTATGGAGGCCATTGATGGAAATGACCGAGGGAGGGTGCCTTTAAGAAATCTGGGTGATTTGGCAGAGGTGTGATGGCCCTGGCATGGATGTGGATGAAGTCCTTGAGTAACGGGCTTGAGGCAGGGGCTGAGGACAGCCACATACTAATAGCACTGGTGACCAATTCATGCTATCATTTATTGAACACTTTCTATGTGCCAGAAGCCCTACTAAGCACTTTACCTGAATTACCTTTTTTAATACTTGGAGCACCTATGACATAGCTTCTGTCTCATGCCCATTTCACTGGTGAGGAAACAGATCAGTGTTTCCTGACTTATCCCAGGTCACTCAGCTGGGGACGGGCTTGTCGGGGCCGCCAAGTTCAGTCTGCCTCAGGCAAGGATTATCACTCCGTTGAATGAGCCAGTAAACAAGATTTGCATCTGGAGGCTGTGGATTGCCATTTCCTGGTCAAAATAACTTTGGCGACTGTCTTGCTGAGCTAGACGTGAGTGGCCAAGGCACACAAAAGATCAAAACCGTATTCAGTGTTAGTTCTCCATCCCCCAAGATTGCTGAGGCAAAAGTCAGGGCGCTTCTTTGATATGCATTCGACTCTGTAGCCTGCCTAGGTCAGCTTGCCTTGTTTTCCCCCCTGAAGACTGTATAAAGAACAGTTCTTTGAATAAACGCTCTTTTTCGCCTGATCGGAGAACCGTGAGTTCTGTCTTTACTCTCTGCGTCTCCCTCTCCTGCCCCCTTTTTCTCTCCCTCCCTCAGGAGAAGGACTGCCACGATTCTCCGCCCTGCCGGTTGGGGCGGACGAAACAGGTACCGCCTATCTCCCGGGACCAGCGCCCCGGCCTTCGGGTTACCACACGGGCTGATAGGGCAGGGGGACGGGAGTCCAAACCCCAAAGTCAACGAAATCAGAAAAGGAGTAAACATTTGGATGGAGAATCTCTCTCTCTCTCTCTCTCTCTCTCTCTCTCACACACACACACACACACACCCCCCTCCCTCTTAATTTTGTCTGCAACAAGGGAAAATAATATATTAACATTTCATTTACAACTATGGGAGAGGTATTCCTGAACTGCTTCTGCGGAGCAAAGAGTGGAAAGTAGAAAGCAATTGTACATTATCTTTTATGAGTACTTTAAGATGTGTAACATGGGGGCGCCTGGGTGGCTCAGTTGGTTAAGCCTCCAACTTCGGCTCAGGTCAGATCTCACATTCGTGGATTCGAGCCCCGCGTCAGGCTCTGTGCTGACAGCTAGCTCAGAGCCTGGAGCCTGCTTCTGGTTCTGTGTCTCCTTCTCTCTCTGCCCCTCCCCCTCTCATGCTCTGTCTCTGTCTGTATCAAAAATAAATAAAACATTTAAAAAATATATTTAAAAAAAAGATGTGCAACATGGCTTCGGTTGAGGGCTGCTGTGTATGCAGTGATGTGTGGGTTATAAAGTACAAACAGATAGTTTTGAGGACTTTTCTCAGTTCTTTTGCAATCATGATTCTCCCCACCCTGTTCTTCTCCTAAAATTTTAAGTTCCTGCTTGTGCAAGTGTTCCCGCCTCCCAAGACACCTAGAAGAAAAGTGTAGAGTGAGGAACTGTGTGGCTCCCGGTAGTGCTGAGGTCCGGGGAGAAATTCTCAGCAGAGGAAGGCGACTTTGTGGGGCGCGTACCCTTGTGAAAAACGCTACCTGAAAGAAAAGCAGTTCTAAAAGATACTGAAGGAATAGGCTGGTTCTCTGTGCTTCTCTGGTTGTGGATTTTTCTCAACTCTAAATGGAAGCATCTCCCTCTCTCTCTCTTAGAAAGCAGCTCCAGAAAGTTATCTCCACCCACAGAATCTTGGACCCCTAACCACTCCCATTCCCACCTCCACCCCGCCTGCCCCCCTGCAGTGTTTGTCAAACGGTGGCCTCCGAAAGGTGGCTTCAGAGGGCCGGAAGGGCGGGTGAGGCGCCCAGGCCCCCCGCGGGCAGGCCGGGGCGGGGGCGGGGGCCGGGTGTCTGGAGCGCACGCGGGGTCTGAGAGCAGCGCCCCTGGCGGTGGCGGCGCCGGGCCGGCGGGGTTTGCGCCGCCGTGAGAAATGGGGACACCGCGCCGAGGGCGAGCCGTCCTTCCCGCCCCAGCACTTTCTCAGCGCTCGCCCCGACTCACTGATTGAGACAAGTTCCTGTCTCTGGTTTTTTGTTCAGCACATCAGAGGCTGAGGCTGAGCCTTTGGTCTGGAGTTTGAACAAATTGGAGCTGAAATTGCCTCAGCGGGGTAACCGGGAGCGCTGTACTGTCGGCGCCAGCGTTGCGGCGCCGGAATGGGGAGGAGTGGCACTTTCTCGCGGGCCTGGGAAAGCAGGAGCCCACGTTCAAGGAGGCTTGCGGTAGAGCCGCCTTGCCGCGCCCTAGGACAGTGAGGATGTTTAAGAGGGGCCTGATGGATTAAATATTGATTAAATATTAATAACAAATAGAGAAACGTTAAGTATCTATACCTGACAAAGCCCAAGCGTTAGGAGCAAAAAGCCTGGGTCTTGGTTGTGCCACTTACCAACTGCAGCACCTTGGCTGAATAACCCTTCTGTGCCTCAGTTTTTGCATCTGTAAAAGGGGAATCATCAACCGTATTTGTTGCAAAGACGGGAGACCATAACAGGTGGAAACGCAGGAGTTCTCCACTCCCACAGCCTGCTTTGTCCCTTGATGGATGACTCACTTTGGCACTTTGACATTTAGTCGTTGTCCCACACACTGTGTCCAGGATCTTCTGGTGTTGACCTAATGTCATCATGTGTTCTGGTCCTTGAGGTGGACCCTCTGGCTTGGATCCAGGGACTGCTTGGCCACTTCTTATCAGCAAGAGAGTTTTGGTTCACTGAACCCAGAGCCCAAATTCCCAAGTCCACATTTAAAGATGCTGTTCCTCCCAGTGACGTCATGGTAACCTAGGCAGGCTGGTGGGCTTGGTCATCTTTGCAGGCCTTTTCCAAGAGGGCTTTATGGGAATGGTGCTCTTCAGTGCCTTTTTCTAGACTGCATGTGCTTTTGGCCCCGACCGTCTGTTACGTGTCATGTCACTCACATGAGTGAGGAGGGCTACCGACTTAAAGAGAGGGGCCACTCTGTCTAGGACACGCTGCCGGTGGACTGCAAAGCATTGCAACGCCGGGTCTGCCTTCGTTACATTCCTTGCAAAGTTCTGCAGTGGACCGTGGACCCCTTACAGCTGGTGGCTCTCTTTCCTTTGTGTTCTGCAGTGTCTGGTCTGGTGTTCAGCTGGAAGCAGGGGCTATATATAAATGCTGCTGGGAATACAGAAGCAGTCATTAGTACTAGCCAACAATAATGGTGTGAGGGTCACAGGCAGGAGGAAAGAGGGCTTTGTGGAGCAAGGCCAGGTTCAAGGAGATAGGCTTACCCTAATGGTTCCTCGAGGGCACGGATTGTGTCTTATCACAGTGATATCTTTGGAGGTGGTTAAATCTTAGCATAGTAGAATAAAGGAGGGAGGATTTGAGGTTCTGTTTGGATTTTTTTTTTTTTTTAAATTAAAAGTATAGCAGGACCAAGCATACGCAGCAGTCATGAACTCTGATGTGCTTCACAACGAAGTCTCCATACACTTTGGAGCTTTGAGGATCCTATGTGATGTTAGTTGGGTTCCTCCTGGTCACAACTTCCTCTTACTCTTTTGGGGACTGTTTTCAGCTTGTGGGGGCAGAAGACCAGAAGCTACTATGAACTGTGCCAACCTCCAAAAAAGCAAATAACTATCGATTAATATTTGTGTTGTGAGTGGTAACCATTACTTAAACAAGGCTGTGCCTCTGTCTAAAAGTTTGCATACTAAGAGCATCCTTAACCTGACAGAATGTAATGAAGCCTGCAGCACCTAGAAACCCTCAGCTGTCCATCCCTTTAGTTGTTTGCCTTCTTCTCCTTATCACAATGGAAATCCAACATGTTCACCCACCTGATTGTAGGAAGAGCAAAGACAGCGTTCTTTGTTTACACTTTCTTCCCCTGTGAGACTCTGTAGTGTCTAGACTGAGTTTGCAAGAGAGGCCCCAAGTCTCCTCCCAAGGAAGCTGTTGTATGGAGGTGGATTAAGGCCTGGGGAGACTAGGGCTTGAGGTGTCTTCAAGCCAGAAGGATTTGTCCAGCAGACTCCCTGAGGTCCTTGTTGGAAGATGAGCTCGAATCCTAATTACCCACAGGTAGATGGCATCATGGTGATATGTAGCTCATGCTTGCATAGTACCTACTGTGTGCCAGCTGTTCGAAACACTGCATATGCGAGCCCTTCAGGTCTTCACAGTAGCCCCATAAGATAATTTTCATACTATCCCCACTTTACAGATGGAAAAACTGATACACACAGAGGTCACTGAACTGCTGAGGTCATACAGCAAGTTTTGGAGGGAACATACTTTTGTAAAGATGTCAAAAATACATCCTCAGTCTTAGGATAAAGTAAAAGCTGGCCTGAGAAACCTAGCCAGTGATGTCAGTCAAGGGTTCCCTGGCTGGGATTACAAGGACCAAGAGGCTCTCTTGGAAGCACCCAAACAGTTTCTCCCTGTCAAGTCATACCTCCCCGCATGTGCTTATTAATACTTGAAAGGCTGCAAGCCTGTGGCATTAGCTTTCTCATCTGATTCTCATGAGTGCTCTATGAAGCACAGGTCATAGGTAGAAATACCACCATTTTACAAGAAGGGTCACACAGAGTAGGGACTCAACTGGTATTTGTTGAATTAATTCTTGAATGGCTAGGTATTTGGGTGACTGGGTGTTTGGATGAGTTCCTGTAGGGATGGAGGAATGACAGGAGAACAGGTCAGGTTTCTGGGTGCAGTGTGCGTGTATGGTGCCCACTTCCTGCATTCAGTCACATTGACTGGGGCTGGTTCCTAGCTCCACAGCCCAGTTCCCTCACCCCATTCCCACCCTGTAAGTCCCCATGCTCCAGGAGTCAGGGCAGGTGCAAGCCCTTCTGACAGAGGCTGGGGGACTGTGACTGGGCTGAGATGGAAGGTAGCCCTTTTTCCCCCGTCATCTGGTCTAACTGGGCCTGGGTCTTCCCCGGAGAGGCTTGCCATGCCCAACCAGGGAAAAGAGAGCCTTCTCTCTTTGCCATTGATTTCTCAGTGGTTGCTTCTCCACTATTTATAACCCAGTGCCTTTCTGCCATGCTTCGGCCCAGCTGGAAGTGAGCACCATGACCTCTGATTGGATTTCTCTTTTCTGGGTTCAAGCTTATAAGGAAGCAAAGAATCCTCGGAGGCCACAGCTCCTGAGCCCCACGGGTGCCCAATCAATGCTTGTAGTGTTAGCCGAAGGATGGAACCAATTAACTGCCTTAGCCTCATCTGCACAGTCTGTGTCTGCAAGCTCAGCTGAGGCCTGTCGGGGTTCCAACCCGCAGCCTCCCCAAGCTGTTTCCTGGAGGCCAGAGCCTGCCACCAAGCTGCTTACTCCACCACTAGGTGAGATCCGCACCCCAGGGCTGGGCGAGGGTGTAGCTAGAGCACCATGTGCATGTTCTAGCTCGCGGCCTGTTACCAAATCTCTTGCTTTCTTTGCCTGATGCCAGGGAGCCCTGTCTCCATCCTGAGGAGAAGGCCCAGAAATCCCTTTGGGCAGTTGCAGCTTTGAAGAGTTGGTGGGGAAGGAAGTACCATTATAGAGGGTCCAGAACTCCAGAGGGGAAGGATCTGGTCCCTCTGCTGTTGGAGGCCCATCTCTTTACCAGGAGATGGTCCAAGAAACCCCTAGTAGAGAGAAGGAGGGATTTCATTTAACTGAGGATAAGAGAGGGATGAGGGATACTGAGGATTGGGGCTTAGCCTTGAGGCTGAGGATGACTTGAGGATGTGGACGTGGAGCAAAGCCCAGTCCATGTGGGCTAATGGTGGCTGGAGAACCTTTGGGAAGCAGGAAGTGGTCTGCCAAGACTGGCATTGGGGGTGGCAGGACTCCGTCAGGGGCAGCAAGGATGGTTACCAGCTAGATCATGAGAGAGAGGTGTAAGAGGGAGGGTGGGGCCAGAGTGAGGAGTTTGGTCTTGTTGGCACTGGGGAGCTATTGAAGGTTTTGGGTAGGAGAGTAGTGGATCATATTTCAGGAAGAGTATTATGGTGCTCTGTGTGTGTAGTTTTGATGAGAATTATAGCATTCTACAAAA
The DNA here is from genome assembly GCF_006229205.1 of Suricata suricatta. NCBI lineage: Eukaryota > Metazoa > Chordata > Mammalia > Carnivora > Herpestidae > Suricata > Suricata suricatta. The sequence continues at coordinate 49,461,678 of NC_043700.1, read as the reverse complement.
AAAGTGTGCCTCTTTGCCAAGTGTATTCTTGAAAGGTACATATGTGCCATGACTTGGAATAGTGGAAAATCCTGTTTGGTTTTTTTTTTTTCATGGACACTAACCTCTGATGGTAGTTCTAGCTCCTGCCTTTATGTTCTCTGTCCCCTCCCTCTGGAGATCTGAATCTTGTGGAAAGAAATACCAGCCTAGCGTTGTCCTCTCAGTGAAGGCATCTGTCATGAGGTCCCCCTTCCCTACCATTCCCCCCATTCTAAGTTCATGCAAGAAAAGAACGCCTGTCAAATACCTCTGCAGGTGAGCAGCTGTGCACTGGCGTTGATTTCAGGAGCAATTTAGACACCTAGGTCTCCTCAGGAAAGATAGGTATGAACTGGCTCCTTGGGATCACTATGGTAACCAATTACACATCTCAGCCGGTGGTAGGGAGTGAGCCATGAGCTGAGTCACCCTGAGGGGGAGGCAGTCCTGGGTGGGTGGGGGGATTTAGGTCAGACAGATGGAGGGCCTGCTGACAGCAGTGTAACCCTTTGACATCCGGAGCCATCTCCCGTGGGTGAACTCTTGTATTGTCATGTGTCTGTAGTTGGAAGACCTGGCCAAGAGACCTATGTCACTTTTGGTGCCTGGGGACAGGTCTAGCAGAGGATTTTAGGAAAGGATGATATAGACTGATGGTCAGGGCCCCTCTCAACCTGGCCTCGGTCAGTTCTCTCCCCTTCTCTGAGCACAGTCTGCTACCCACGTGGCCATCCACCTGCCATACTGCCCCCCATCCCAGGAAAGGTCAGGCCCACCCCTCCTACGGGCACATCCTGGTGCTTCTACCTAAAATACCATTCCTTCTTCTGGGAACCCCCAAACTTTTCTGAAGACCCAGGTCAGATGCTTTCCTTCCTGTATGTTCCGTAGTTCTCCATCCATCACCTGCCCCAGGGCACCTATCACATGAGGTTACTGTGTGGGGGTCTGATATCAGAATGTCAGCGCCTCACAAGCAGGCACATGCCCTGTTACTTTCTGGTTCACAGGCCCTAGCAGTGGATGAGTGCACAGTAGGTCAGCAGATGCTTGTTGAAAGAATGGTAATGCCAGCAGGCCAGCCCAGCAGAACTGGAGCTGTGCTCAAACCACACACAAACAGAACTTTGGTTTCCAGGCTAAGCTGCTTGAAGCACTTTACAGTTTGCACAGCTTAGGCAGTTGGAACCCTACAGCTTCATTTGGGTTATCTCTTTTGTATATATTCATGTATTTATATATCCAACCATCCATCCATCCATGCATCTACCATCTTCCTATCCATCTACCTAACATCTATTTATATTTATCTATCATTTATATATATCCAACTATCTATATGAATCCATTATCTATATCTATCTATCTATCTATCTATCTATCTATCTATCTATCTATCTATCTATCTATCATCTATCCATTTATCCTATCTATCTGTCTATTATCATCTGAAAGGTGACTCGCTCAGGACTGGGCACGGGAGGGTCTGAGAGGAGGTGGAAGCTAAAAAGGAACTGGGAAAATAGAGGAAGAGGAGGCTAGCCTGACTTTGGGCCTTGCCAGCTCTGCGCGGGAAGAGATGAGGTGGTGGGTAGGCACAGATGCGCTGGCTCCGAGCGGGGGTGTGGAGGAGAGAGGGCCAAGAGCAGGCAGGGACGCCTCGGTGGCGCTGGATGCCCGCTGCAGAAGGCGAAGGCATGGGGGTGAGAGCTCCAAGGGGAATGATGTCATTTTCGGCCGTGACAAGGAAGGCGGGGGCTTTCGGATCACCCTCACCCAGGGCTCGGTGCACCCGCAGTCAACCGGCGGGCGGCGCTCTCGGGGCACGGACGGGGACTTCCTGGTAATAGCCCCAGCGAACCCAGGGCGGGGACTTGCAGGCAAAGGCCTCGGGGCGCTTGGCCGAGCTGGGCGGAGGGGTCTCTGGGCCGAGGAGTCTCTAAGGCTCCGAGTGCGGAGGGCTCAGGGGCGAGCTTGGTGCCAGGCGCGCACACTCATCGGGGATCGCCAGCCCGGGCGGGCAACGTCACTCGCGGCCACGACACCCAACTTGCGCAGAGCGCACTCTCACCGTCCAGGGCGGGAGGCGTAGTGGCTAACTAAGGAAGGTCCCTTCCGGAAATCGCACTCTCGATCCACCCTGTAGACAATGCCCATCTCTGGCGCGCGGGTCTCTGGGCCAGGCGGGCTGCGAGCAGGGGAAGTGCCTACCCCGCGGGTTCCGAAGGGCACGCGGAGCAGGGCCCGCGGAACCGAGGGCTCAGCGGCTCAGCGCCTGCAGGGGGAGATCGGAGAACTGGGTGGTATTAGTGAGCGAGGGGAGCCGGGCGGGCAGGGTGTTAACGAAGGATCAGTTGAGAGCCGGATTGTCGAAGTGCCTCTGCCCTCCCTAGTCGCCCCCGCTAAGCAGTCCAGCCAGAAAGAGCCCAGATTTAGAGACCTAGGTGTGGTATGTTGGCACCACCACCGACCAGCACTCAGCCCACCCTCAATACAGGTCAATTTTCTTTCTTCCTCTTTCTTCCTTTCCTCTTTCCCACCCCTGTCTCTCTCTCCCCCAGACCCGTCCCTGGCTTTCTCTATCCCCTCCCTTCTGGTTCTGAGCTCCAGCCAGTCTCTGCAGGATCTGGTGGTGGGTCTCAAGTTGAGCCAACTCTGCAGCCTGCCTAAGGATGGAGAAACCCAGTCACCTGGCCTGGTGCCCATTTCCAGCTTCAAAGACATTCAACAGGAAAACATCCATCTTTGTTACACCTGGCTGACGTTTTGTTGTTAGTCCCCCACCGGCCACTAGGTACCTCTCTCCAAGGTGGTGGGGTTTCTAGCAAGTGTGGGAGTTAAGGGGCAAAGAATAGCAAACCAACCCCAAGTCCATTAAGAGAAATCCTTGTTACTATGAATAACTCAGACCTTTCTTATATCAAAAATCTGGACACAGGATGAGGAGCCCCTTTTCATCCAGGATGAAATATGGGCATCTGGGATATGCTCAGAAGAGCACAAATAAAGGAGCAGCACACAGTGATTTAAAAGCAGTACTAGAAGAAACTGGGGAAGTGAAACTAGAGTAAACACACCAGGTAAGTAGCACCTAGATCAAGCTATTACAGCACTTTAGAAAGCCCACACATCTTTCCTGCTGGCCCGAACCCCGGGGGCAACAAGAACCCTGGCTTCTCCCGTCATAGAGTAGCTTTGTCTTTTCTAGAAATCTGTAGGAACAGAATGATATGTACTCTTTTAGGTCTGGCTTCTTAGGCTCAGCATTATGATGGGGAGGGTCGTCTATGTTTTGCCTGTGGTGGCAGGTGATTCAGAATTTGGACGGCCTTCCTAATGGGACAGATCATTTTTCTATCCCAGAGAGTAGAGGGGCAGTAGTGTTAAATCTTTCTTGTTTTGGATTTATCTTAATAGGGGCTTTTTCTCACTGTCCCTGGGGCTTTACTCTGATACAGCGGGAATCAACTTCCCTGTTGCCCACTGGGCAAAGGCTTTACCCAGCATGTCTGCTGAATGGCCCACAATCCTAACCCTGAGTTTCTCTTAGCAAATTGCCTTTCCTTTCTCCAGGAAAGGCTTTGAGCTGAGACCCAACTGGAAAAGCTATGCTGAAAAAGATATTTGGATGAACTTGTGCTCTTCCTACGTGGCCTCCAGGAGGGAACCCATAGGGGCGGGGGACGGAGGGGGGAGGCCTCCAACCTTAATTGAAGTGTTTTCAGGGGCTGGTTGTGTAATTAGTATCCTTGGGAGCCCATAGGGGATTTTCCTGCCTTCAAGGAAAGAACATTTGCAGGCCTACACAGGTTAACAGCTTCCCTTTAAATATTTTCCTTTTGTGGTTAGCTCCGTGCCTGCCTTTGAAAATGTGGTCATTTTAAAAAACAAGAATCGATTCTCCCAGAAGGGAATGTGAAGGGCCACTACACTCCTTGGGAGCCTTTTCTTTCTCATGCATAATAAAGATTGAGATTATGGAGGTAGGACAAATGCTTAGGGGCTCTGAAAATATGGATTATGCAAATGAGCTATTTAAGGACCTTTAAAAATGCTGACAGGGTCCCAGAGTATTTACTAGCTGTTAGAAAATGTGGATTGTCTAAATGGGCATTTGGGGACCTTTAAACACTCAGATTATGATGGATCTGGAGAGCCTAACAAATCCCTTCTGGCCCGTTAGGCCTGTCTGCTGTGTGAGTAAAGAAGTGTTTGGACAAAGCAGAATTTTCCTGTAGTGGCCCGGGATGGATTTGGGTCTGTCCTGCAGGTCTAAGTGTTGTTGAAGGAGCGCAGATGCTAGAGGAGGTTGGTGACCTCACAAGGACCCCCCCGCCCCCCGCCAGGAGTGGTTCAGTTATAGCTGGACTGGAAGATGGCCCCTGGTAAGTCAACCTTAACAAGATGACTCTGGAGGTCCTTCTGTGGTCCCCGGACTTCATATGGCAAATCTTTCCTACTTAAGGAACCCCTCTGATATAGGTTTTGATTTTTGTTTATTTCCTTCTGCAAAGCACAGGGAGAGAATCAATGTAAATATGTGAGCATCGGTTTCCATACTGACTGCAGGAACATACTCTTCTTTCCACTAGTTATGGATAATGGATTGTGTGATTCCCATCAGCCACATAGATCCTGGCCAGATGTAGGCGCTGTGATTTCACAAAAAGAGCCGAAGAGTAAGTGAATGAATCTGTGGTGACAATTGCTGATACGAAAGTCCGAAAGTCCATACTTCACCATCTGGAGCCTGCCTCTGCCAGGCTGACGTGGACAAAGCCCTTACAGGTGGCTGGGGAACCGTGAGCACAAATCTCGAATAAGCACACACACCTTGTTTTCCGGCATGGCCCCTCTTTGGCCTTAAGAGATAGTATTTCTAGATCTCACTTTGTGAAGTGCTTTGATAAATCCTCCTCCTCTTTCTCCCTTGAAGCCCTCCTTCCCTCTCCTCCTTGATGGAGAGAGTCCTAGAAAACCACCATGTGGATAAGATCAGTCTTCTCAGCCTCCTCCTGCATCTACCTACATTTAGCAGATCTTGGGTCGTTTCTGTAACTTCTCTGAGTCTTGGTGTCTTTCTCTGTAAGAGATATTGATGGTACCTACTATGAAGATTAAATGCCTAGAATGTAGTAAGGGCTTAATACATGTTAACTTGGAAACCCAGGTCTGCCCAATCTGCTGTGTGACCTTGGGAATTCACTTTCCTTCTCTGGGCCTCATTTTTATTTTCAGACTGAGGGTGGGTGTGGTCTAAAGATGTGTAAAGGCTCTTATAGCTCTTATAAGCCAAAATACTGCAACTCAACAAGGCAGTACTTCATTCTTGAGGCACCAGGGCATATCCGCAGGCCTTGGGTGACTGATGTCCTCACGCACAGAGGATAATTATTAGAATGGAGTTGTGTTTGTTAGAGCAATTGATTAGAAGCAGCCTGACATGAGGCAAAATGTATTCATTTGTGGTAATTAATGAGCTGCTAATGTATTTACCAATGACTTTACTGGGGAAGACTATCAAAATGAAGATTAATCCAGAGAATGAGGGCACTAGACTGGAGAAGAAGAAGATGGCCATGGAGAGGGACACAAACTGCAGGGTGGAAGACAAGCAGAGAGAAGGGGGGATATCTTGTCCACTGTGAACATTCTTTCAGCTCTCCTCCCTCCCTCCATGGTGGCTGGAAATTCTTAGGTCTACTAAGAATGTAGTTTAGGGCTATTATCAACCATAATGCTAATAATAATAATAACAACAACAACAGCAGTTACAAGGACACTAATAATGAATAGACACTTGGTTATTGAGCTCGTACTATGTAAAAATAGTGTTGTGAATACTTCCCATTTGTTAATTCATATAATCTTTCTTATGAGATAGGTGTCATTATTGTCCCCATTTTGCTGATGAGAAAATGGAGACGCAGACATAAAGTAATTTGCCAGGTGAAATTTACCTGCATAGCAGTTCCCTAAGCAGCTGAGATTCTTTTTTTTTTTTTTTTAATTTATGTTTTTGTTTTATTTGAGAGAGAGAGAGAGAGAGAGAGAGAGAGAGCACCATGTGAGTCGGGGAGAGGGGAAGAGGGAGAGAGAGTGGGAACCTCAAACAGGCTGCACGCTCAGTTTAGAGCCTGACACACGGCTTTGTCCAACGACCCTGGGATCATGACCTGAGCTGAAATCAAGAGTCAGGTGCTCAACCATCTGAGCCACCCAGCCCCAGCTGTGATTCTAAATAGGCTTGGGCCATTACTTTCCTGTGTGTTCCCATGCTGGTATTCAGGGTTGGGGAAGGGGGATGTGGTGCCTGGGGTGCCAGGCCAGGGATCACTCATGCAGGCACAGGTGACATTGATGGATTTCCCCGTGTGTTTCACTGTCCTGCCTCCTATGCCCCCGATTCTCCTCACTTGGGTCCTGAATGGCAGGAAAATAACTAAGGGCTTCCATCATTGACACAGCTGATGGTCCCAAAGCTGAGAGCATGAACACGCCTGAACTGTTTCATCGCACCTGTAGGTACATGAGTGTTACTCCTCTAGCATCACAGGGGCCCTTCAGTGAACCCTAGAGCAAGTGGCAGCTCTTAGCTGGAAGCTTTGCTGGCTTTCTCCCACTGGACTGTCCTTCAGCCTCTCCTTACCTCCAGCACCCTGTTCACTTCCTCCTGCAGGTCTTTACTGAAATATCTCAGTAGGCCTTTCCAACTACTGAAAACCACAACCGCTGACCCAGATATCCCGTCTGCTTTATTGGTTTATTCTCCATAACATTAAGGCCATCTGTTTCACTTCTTTGTTTATTGTCTCCTTCCCCATTAGATTGTAAGTTCCATGTGGCCGGGGTCTTTACCCCTTTGGTTCTCTGCTGAATCCTTAGCAGCTAGCATGAGCCTGGCACTTAGTGCCATAAGTACTTGATGAATGATTGAGTGAATGAATGAATGAATGAGCGAGTGAGTGAATGAATGAGAAATGAATGAAAACTTTTCAGAACCCTACTCAGCCTGGTACTCACCTCCTTTCCCGTCTCATCTGCCATGTGCCTGTGCCTTTCTGGAGAATGCCCATCCACTGTGGCTGTAGGGCTGGGTGCCCCTACCCCCTACCCAACCCAGCCTGGGAGCCCTGTCCCTTGTAGCCCCACTGATCTCCTGTGAGAGTCCACATTCCCTTCCTCCTCTTGGGGCATTCCCTACTTGCTTATGTGAGGGCACTTCTGTCATTGTGTTGTTGTAATGGCTTGTTTTTATGCCAGTCTCTCCCTGTAGGTGGGGGGTTCCCTGAAGGGACTGCAGTGTGTGGGAAGGAGCATGAGTTTGGGGCCTGACTTCAGATTTCACCTCTCTTGGTGACTGCTATGGTTTTGGGACTGTTAAGGTTTTACTTAACTGTTCCAAGTCTCAGTCTTCTCGTCTGTCAAATAGGGATAATAATCTTGACTTTATAGGGTTGCTGAGAAATGTAGAGATAATGTATACAGTTTGCATAGCAAAATGCCTAGCACATAATAGGTATGGCATAATAGGAGGTTATGAGTGAAAGATAAACATGTCACTCCAGCCAGATTGTAGCTGCTGCTGTGGCAGGAAGTTTATGTTCAGTCTACGGTCATACTACCCTGAACGTGCTTGATTTCATCTGATCATGGAAGCTAAGCAGGGTCAGTCCTGGTTCGTACCTGGATGGGAGAGAAAGCTCGTGTTCTTTGGCCTGATGAGAATATCTGGTTTAATTCTGTGTCAATGTCATGAAAGAAGAAAAGAGTAAGAGGAGGCTGCTGTTTGATTTATTAATTTTAATTTACACCCAGGTTAGTTAGCATATACCACAACAATGATTTCAGTAGTAAATACCTTAATCCCCTTACCCATTTAGCTCAACCCCCCTCTCACAACCCCTCCAGTAACTGTTTGTTCTCCATATTTAAGAGTCTCTTGTTTTGTCTCCCTCCCTGTTTTTATATTATTTTTGCTTCCCTTCCCTTATGTTCATGTTTTGTATCTTTAAGTCCTCATATCTGTGAAGTCATATGATATTTGTCTTTCTCTGACTAATTTTGCTTAGCATAATACCCTCTAGTTCCATCCACATAGTTGCAAATGGAAAGATTTCATTACTTTTGATTGCTGAGTAATACTCCATTGTATATATATATATATATATATACCACATCTTCTTTATCCATTCATCTATCAATGGATATTTGGGCTCTTTCCATACTTTGGCTATTATTGATAGTGCTGCTATAAAAATTGGGGTGCATGTGCCCCTTTGACACAACATACCTGTAACTCTTGGATAAATACCTAGTAGTGCAATTGCTGGGTCATAGGGTAGTTCTATTTTTAATTTTTGGAGGAACCTCCATACTGTTTTCCAGAGTGGCTGCACCAGTTTGCATTCCCACCAGCAGTGCAAAAAAGATCCTCTTTCTCCGCAGCCTCGCTGACGTCTGTTGCTGCCTGAGTTGTTAATGTTGGGGGCTGCTGTTTTAGACCAAAGGGTAATAAGGAAGCCTGACAGTGGAATGGAATATATGAGGGTTGATGTTGGACAAAAAAAAAAAAGGAAAGAAAGAAAGAAAGAAGTCTATAAAGGACATTTTGGGGAAAATGGGGAAGTTTTGAATATGGACTAGTTATTATTGACTCATAAATACATTTCTTGGGTGGGATTTTAAAACACATATAATGAGTGCTGATTATATATATGCTAGGCATTGTGTTATAAAGGCATTTTACATGTGCGGTATTACTCCTGTGAAGTACATATCGTTATTCCATTTTATAAATGAGAAGTGGAGACTTAGAGAAGGGAAATAATTTGTTTGAAGTCATACCACTTACAATGTTGGGAATCAGTTATTATTATGTTTTATTTTTTAATTTTTAAAAACGTTTTATTTATTTATTTTGAGAGAGAGAGAGAACATGAGCAGCAAAGGGACAGAGAGAGAGAATCTCAAGCAGGCTCCATGCTGTGAGCATAAAGCCCGATATGGAGCTCAGTCCCATGAACTATGAGATCATAACCTGACTCAAGATCAAGAGTCTGGTGCTTAGCTGACTGAGCCATCCAGGCACCTCTATGATTATGTTTTAATAAACATCTTATTTAATTTTATTATTTTTTAAGTGTTTATTTTTGAGAGAGAGGAGCAGGGGAGGCGCAGAGAGAGGGGGACAAAAGATCTGAAGCAGGCTCTACACTGACAGCAGAGAGTCTGATGTGGGGTTTGAAATCACGAACCATGAGATCATGATCTGAGCTGAAGTTGGACGTTCAACCAACTGAGCCACCCAGGTGCCCCTAAGCATCTTATTTTAGCACAGTTTTAGATTTACAGAAGTATTGCAAAGGTAATGCAGAGAGTTCACATATATTCCATACCATTTTCCCTATTATTAGCATCTCACATTAGTATGGAATATGTGTCACAATGAATGAACCAACATTGATGCATTATTATTAACTAAAGTCCATACTTTATTCAGACTGCTTTAATTTCCCCAATGCTGTTCAGGATAACATATTGCTTTTTTGTCATCATGTCTTAGACTTCTTTAAACTCTAACAGTTTCTCAGGTTTTTCTTGTTTTTGATGACTTTGAGAGTTCTGAGGAGTATTGGTCAGGTGTTTGTTCTGTAGAAGGAAGAATGGCTGGAACCAATTCTGAACCCAAATTTGGGTTATTCCAAAGTTCATGCTACTTTAACCAGCTGTCTCTTTTCATTGAGAGAGAGAGACAGAAGAGGGGGGTGGGAAGCAAGGGAGGGAGGGAAGAGGGGAGGAGAGAGAGAGAGAGAGAGAGAGAGAGATTGACTGACTTACTATGGAGTGATTTGCCAAAGGCCAAGAAGTTATAGAATAGAACCAACCCACACCTACTGACTTTTGGGTTTTTTTTTACATTTTTAAATTTATTTTTGTGAGACAGAGAGAGAGAGACAGCGTATGAGCAGGAGAGAGGCAGAGAAAAAAGGAGACACAGAATCAGAAGCAGGCTCTGAGCTGTCAGCACAGAGCCCAACATGGGGCTTGAACCCACGAACCATGAGATCATAACTCAAGCTGGTCGGACGCTTAACTGACTGAGCCACCCAGCACCCCAACATCTGCTGACTTCCTGGAAGAGGTGTAACTTGGGGTCTGCTTGCTCATCTGTGCTAACAAACCCCCTTACACAACTTTAGACAACAATTTAAGAAGAGTGACTCCTTCTAACCCTTGCTCTTTTCGAGCTTGAAGGTCCTCTTGCATCCAAATGGTGTCCCTCAGCTCTGGGAGAGCCCCACCAAGCTGCAGTGGACACAGGTGCTCTTTTTCACTAAGCCTGGGCCCTCTGACTAGGTTGCTTTGCATGATATGAGCAGCTTGGCCTGTGGCTCACCCAGGCTCCCAGCAGCACCTCAGCCCAGACAGATGTGTTTCATCTGCTAGTGGATGCTATGGGAAGCCTTTGGAGCCCCCAAGGAGCTAAGCACAGCAAGGGATGGGATGCTCCAATCTGAGGAAGAGGGAATCAGAGAAATCCTTGTGGGTAGGTAGCAGTTTTTCTATGCACTGCCCACCTGCCTGAGTCCCTGGGCCAGCCTTTGGGGTAGACATTGGAGCCAAGTGGGAGACAAGGCCATTGTGGTGGGATATTGTGGATGATTGGGCTAAAGAGATTCTGTAGACAGGAGACCAGCAAGGGTGGTTGAGCAGGACAGGGCATTTTCAGAATAAAATGAAAGAATAGTTGGTTAAACCAGCAGCTTCTCCACAGGTGTTTTCCAAGTGAGGTGCAGATGCAGAGCTGGCAACACCTGATTGGCAGAAGGCTTCATTGTCCTCCCCCTTGAGCAAATGTAACAGTCAAGAGATGCAATTCAGTTCCTGCAGGAAACAGCAAAAGAAAAAAAAAAAAAGACAGACACATGCTTCCCTCTCTTTCCTCATTCAGCCCTGATTTCTTTGCTCGGGGCCCTACATGCCTCTGCCCTGCCATCTGCCTCTGTGCCATCAAGCTTCTTTCCTCCTGGTTACCATACTCAGCTGGGTTTTGCCTCCTCCACCCTAAGGGAAGGGAAGCAAGCCCAGAGGAAGGAGGCTAGAATGAAGCCAGGACCACGAAAGATGAACTTCAGGTACCTACAGTGCTGCCTGGCTCACTGCATCTCAGTAAAGGAGATTTGGGTTGGGTCTTTCCCCTTTTGTTTTGCTTCCTGCATCTTTCACCAAGTGTGCTTTGTTGGGGGGAGGAGAGGAGCGGACCCCACCAGTCTGTCTTCCTCTGTGGGTTCGATATAATTTGTTCTGCCCTGGACTTGTTGACAGTTGATGGCAATCACGGTGTTGACAGCTGGGTGGATGCTATGCTAACAGCTTCATCTCTTTGTACCTGTAAACGGCTGAAAGAGGTCTGACCTAATATAAGGGAAGTACTGGTTTTTAGGCATCAAATGATCATTGGGACCCAGGTTTTGCTGCCAGACCAACAAAAGCGCTCACATTATCACCTGGTCTCAAGGAAGGCATATTACTTGAGATGCATTTAGTGGCAAGGAATAGAATACCCAATTAACAGAGGCTAAATAATAAAGGCATTTAATTATCTTACATGTCAAGATGCTAGAGATGGATATTTCCAATAATGGTTTAGCAGTTCAAAAGTGTTAGGATGTTGGACCTTGTCTCTGCGACTCTCCTGATCTGTTTCTCATGGTCGTAAATTAGGTGCCCCAGACCCAAGCATCAGAGCAGTATCCCAAGCTGGAAGCAAGGGGATAGGTATAGAATGAGTCTTTTCCTTAGTAGTTCTTTCCTTTTATTGAGGAGCAAAATCCTAACAAGAAGGTTCATCCGTGTTGTAGCATGTGTTGATTTTCCTTCCTTTCTAAAGCTGAATGATATTCCTTGGTATGCGTATACCATCTTTAGTTTATCCATTCATCCATTCATGGACACTTAGATTGCTTCTACCTTTTGACTGTTGCAAATAGTGCTGCTATAAAGATGAGTGGACAAATACCTCTTCAGGTCCCTGCTTTCAATTCTTTTGTGTCTATACCCAGAAGATAATTTACTGGATCATACACACCATCATTTTTAATGACTTCAGGTGTTCCATTGTATGGATGAGCAGCAAGTTCATTTAACCATTTTCCTATTGCCGACATGGTAGGCAGTTGCCACTTTTTATAAACATCAGAATAATAAATATCCTTGTCAATATATCTTCATCCCACAATGAGCTTTTTAAGACACATTTGTGCATTTCACTGTTTTGACTCAAGACTCCAGGGCTTCTCCAAACTCACAGACTTAACTCCATTTTGTAGCTCAGAGGATGAGGCCCTTACATTCTTGTCCCAGCTGTCACTGTTCTCCCTCACTCACTAATTACTCACTCATGCAATGTTCCAGGACACTGAGAGCCCAACACGCCTTCCCACCCCCTGTTTTTGTACATGCTCCCTCCTTTCCTTGAGACATATGGCCATCCTTCTTTCCCCTAGACTTTGAAAGCCTTCCCAAGATTTCACCTTGACTATATCTTCCTCTGTCAACTTCCTGTTAACCATCCCAAGCAGAATTAACCACACTCTTCTCTGTACTCCTGAGATTCCTTACCTATGTCTGTTAGAGCATTTATCATGTGTTAGCCTAATTGTTTATTGATGGAGGCAGCCTGAAAAAGCAAAAAGAGGGAATATTTTTCAGTCTCACTCCAGAATCCCAATTCCGACAGTACAACACTGGGCAGATTGTGTGGCTTATCTGAGTCTTACTTTGCCCATTTGTAAAATGGGGATCATAATTTCTACTACTAAAATATTATTTGAGGATTAGAGGTGATGAAGGTAACCCACAGTGCTAACAGAAATTAGGTGTTTTAGTATTTATATCAGTATGGTAGCTATGATGACCAAAACTGCTGCTGCTGCTGAAGATGGGTTGATGACGATAGTGGTAGTGATGATGGTAGTGGTGGTGATGATGGTGCTGATGATGGTGTTGGTGATGACAACAGTGGTAGTGATGACGATAGTGGTAGGGATGATGATGGTGGTGGTGATGATGATGGTGGTGGTGGTAATGGTGGTGGTGGTGATGATGGTGGTGGTGGTAATGGTGGTGGTG